>NW_026652278.1:79401525-79678953 GCF_009828535.3 Hylobates moloch
ATATACACCATGGAATACTATGCAGCCATAAAAAATGATGAGTTCATGTCCTTTGTAGGGACATGGATGAAACTGGAAATCATCATTCTCAGTAAACTATCACAAGGACAAAAAACCAAACACCGCATGTTTTCACTCATAGGTGGGAATTGAATAAGGAGAACACATGGACACAGGAAGGGGAACATCACACTCTGGGGACTGTTGTGGGGTGGGGGGAGGAGGGAGGGATAGCATTAGGAGATATACCTAATGCTAAAAGACGAGTTACTGGGTGCAGCACACCAACATGGCACATGTATATATATGTAATGAACCTGCACACTGTGCACATGTACCCTAAAACTTAAAGTATAATAATAATAAAATTTTTTTAAAAAGTGGTATAGGAGAGAAAAAAAAATAAGCTCTGAGATACAAGCAGAAGGAAACCAGTATGTGTCCTGGTTACAAGAGGAAGTGCATGGAGAACCAAGCCCTTTAGAGTCCACAGCCTCTCTGGAGCCAGCTCCCAGTTTTCTCTCTTTGGAATGTATTAGGTTCCTACAACTGTTGTAACAAATTACCACAAACTTTGTGGCTTAAAACAACATAAATTGTGTTATATTTCAATTCTAGAGGTCAGAAATCTGAAATGGGTCTTATGAGGCCAAAACAAAGGTGTTAGCCGGGTGGTGTTCCCTTGGTGGCTCTAAACGGTAATCCATTTCCTTTCCTTTCCCAGCTCACAGAGGCTGCTGACATTCCTTGGCTCACAACCCCTTTCCTCCATCTTCAAAGCCAGCAGATGAATGTCGTCAGTTCTCTCTCTGATCCTCACACTCTTGCCTCCTTCTTTCACTTATAAAGACACTTATGATGACATTAGACCTGCCTGAGTGGGCCAAAATAATCTCCCCATCCCAAGATCCTTAACTTAATCACATCTGCTAAGTCCCATTTGCCATGTAAGGCAGCATATTCACAAGTTCTAAGAATTAGGGCACGGAAGTTTTGGGGGGGGTGGCATTATTTGCCTATCACAGAGAATACACTTTGCCCTACTCCAGACATCCCTTAAAATACAGACAGTTTAATTAGCACCTGGTTGGGACTCATTCACTGATGACACCTCCAGGCAGCTACTCCCTCTCTGCTCCCTGCTCCTCCGGGATGGAACTCAGCACTCAAGAGACCACCAGGCTGGTTCTACTGCCACCAAGGACTTTCCCTCTGATAACGACAGCAAGAAACTTGATCAAGCCATTTCCATATGCTCAAGGACTAGCAAGATTCTTTTTTTTAAGGATGATTTTTTTTTTTTTTTTTTGGAAGAAGGAAGGGGAAACAAAAGAGAACCTGAAGGAGGGGAGGGTAGAAAAAAGGAAGAAAACTGAAGATTATGATTGAGTCTATTTAAGTTAGGCCTTTTCTACATTTTCTTGGTTCAGCTCTCAAACAACACAGTCTAATAGGCATTGTAATCCATATTTTACTCATGAGCAGATCAGGACTCAGAAAAGAGATTTGCCTTGCCCGAAGTTGAGCTAGGAAGATGGGAGCTGGGAGCTGTCTGGCTTTTGCCACCATATTGTCAACCACGATCCCCTAGGTTTACTCCACCCCAGCCACACTGGACAGCATGCTGCCCCTACACATCACTCCTTCTCACTGCAGACACATCACTCTTTCCCGCCACAGTGCCCTCATACTTGCTACTCACTCTGCCTGGAATATTCTCTTCTAAACATTGTCATATCGCTTGCCCTGTAACTTTAGGTGTCTGATCAAATGTCACCTCTCCAGTAAGGCCGTTTAAGACCATTCTTTCTATAATAGGTCCTTTCCTCAAAACACTCTTGAGCCCCTCACTCTGGTGTATTTTTTATCAAAACACTTCTCACTAGTTGAAATCAAACTACATATATATAATGTGTGTGTGTGTGTGTGTAAAGGTCCAGGAAAGCAGGGATTTAATGCATTCTGTGCCCCTAGGGCCTTAAAAAAAATCTAGAATAGAAAAGGTATTTCTCAATAAATGTCTATTGAATGAATGTGTCAACTGCAGAATGATGAGGTTTATGAATTTGGAAAGGAGAGCTTTATTTCTCATAAAGTTTTGCAGCCTGCAGGGTGGCCTTTCTGACAACCTGGGTAGCACAGCTTCTGGTAGGAAGCCAGAAACAAATACTTCAAGGGAGGGACAGGGGGAGCAGAAATGCATGCTGAACAGGGTGGCTGAATATGTATATTTAATAAGCTACAGAAGGAGTTATTAGTATTCATGAAAGGAGAAACATGTCCATGTTCAATTGAACTTTGTGCCCCTTAATGGGACCCCTGTACAAAAAATGGTGGTGTTAGCATGATCTGAGGGTGGAGTTGTCAGTCCTCTAATGTCAAAAGATGAAACAGAGGACAAAAAAGCCCTCATTACATATTCTCAGTGGACTAACCAGAACAACTCCGTGGTGGGTGGTCTCTTATCAGACAAAACAGGAGGGGCAGTGTCAGGCAATTAATTGAAATCAGTAGCGAAGTCTTCTGAATGGGCTGGTTTCTGTTATGCCCTTAGGGAAGAAAGCCTAATTGTGGTTAGTGAAGGAGGGGAGATAATAAGGTGTCAAACATCCTTATCCCGTCATGGCTGAGAACTCAGTTTTCAAGGTTACTCTGGGGTTCCCTTGGCCAAGAGATGGTCTGTTCATTCAGTTGGGGACTTAGAATTTTATTTTTAGTTTATAAATTAATAAATGAATGAATGAGGTGTGAGATACAGTAATGCTATAGGAATGTTGAGAAGGCAGGATTCCAGGAAACATGAGCTACAAAGGAAGAGCTATTAGGGATAAGGTGGCATTTGGGGTGATTCTCAGAAACAGGGATGAATATCCCATTTGCGCCAGGAAAAAAAGTGTGGAGTTTGGCAAATGTGTGGGCCCTTCATAGAAAATAAAAGGCACATGTCAATGTGTACAGACATTTTATTCCCGAATGGCCTACTTCTACTTCATTGTGGTCAAAACGAGCCTGTCATTTCTGAAAGCAAGAGCCTATGGCCGAGGACATAGTTCTGGGGTCAGGCCAGCTTGTGCTTCATAGCCACACTCTACCACTTACCAAACTTTGCAGATCAATTATCCTCTCTGACCCTAGTTTACTTCCTCAGATAATTAAGATGATAAATCTAGTTTCCAGCATTGCCCTAAATGTGCAAACCAGAAACCATATGTAAATCACCAGGTACTTAGAATGTGCTCAAGAAAACTCAGTTATTTCCTTGACCCCAGCTTCCTTAACTGGCCTAGACCAGGACTAGATTTTTTTTTGTTTTTTGTTTTTTGGAAATTGTGCTGACATTATTTTATTCTCAGTAATTTCTTGAAACTTCAGGGTTAGATCTAAAGATTATTATTGTCTCCTTCAGCCGCCCCAGGGTGACGGCTGTGTTTTAATGGAGTCACATTTCTCCACAGAGTCTGCCCTGAGGGGCTATAACTTGGGGCCGTCATCAACCCTGGCAGCTCCTTGTGACCCTGGGTAGAAAGGAGGACATGAGGTTCCCTTGGGCCAGCCCCTCACACAGGGAATCAGATGACAGGAGGCCAGCCTGGCTTTGCTTCCTGCCAGCAAGTCTGCCTCCAGCATCCATCCTCTCCCCACAGACCAAATGTGCCACAGTGGGAAAATGTTCCCACAGAACCATGCAGGCCCTTGGGCAAAAAGCTAATCCCATTACCCATCGGTCTTCATTACAATGAGAAATTAGAGCTGGGAAGGTCCCACAGGGTGCCTGGAACTGCCTCCTTTCCTTTGCTGCAAAGGGTCACTCCCACAATCAGCCTGCAGCAACCGCTTCTCAGAGAATAACAGATTTTTTCTTGAAAATGTCCATTTAAAGGAGTCCAGCTCCAGTCCCCTTCCTTGGTTTCCTCTATCACTTTCTGCTATTTAACTGAGTCACTTGAAAGAGACCAATGCAAACACCAGTATCACTTCTAGTTGTGAGGTCAGACAACTAGCCCCCACCACAGAACTCAGGAAAATGCATATGCAAATTGCTGGTCCCCTTGGAGAATTTGACCCTCTAATATGGCAGAAACTCCTTCTATCTCTTACCTTTCTGAGCACTGGAGAAAATCAAACACTATTCTCTAAGTGGGGTCCAGAATCGCTGGAGAACTTGGTAGAAATGCAAATTCTTGGACCCTAGTCTAACCTACTGGATCCAAAGTTCTGAGGGAGAAGTTGAGCAGCCATCTGTGTTTTTGCAAGCCTTCCAGCTGACACTTCTGCACACTCAGAACCACTAGTCTAGCAATCTCGAATCTTTGCAAAGACAGTAGTACTCTAGGAGATGCCTGGTATGGGGACAGAAAAGAGGGAAAGGCTCATAGAGAAGGATGAGACCTGTCCTCCGTGGCTGAGAACTGGCAGACCCAAGACAGGCCAGCTCAAGAGGTCTCTGAAGCCCACTTGTTGCAGGTCTACCTGGAATGACCTCAGAAAGGAGGTGACTCTGGCAAACTTGGTCTAAGTCACAGTAAATTTCTTGACATTCTGGTGGTCCTAACTTTCAGGGTGGTAATTCATGATTCAGTATCACCCTTGTGATGATCTTCATTAACACAGAAGCTAGAAAGAAATTATTTAGGCAGATATTGAGGGTAAGAGAGTCCTTGATAAGGTTTCCTTTTAATAAAAAGCAGCCCCCAAATCATTTCTTTTGTAACAAAAAGCAGCCTGAGAAATCAAGCTGCAAGCATAAATAAGCAAGCAAAAATGCCAGCAGTTGTGCCAATAGAAAAGGGATATATGGAAGCCAGGTTTATTCAACATAAGGTTCCCTCATTCTTTTTCTTTGTCACCATGTGTGTGGTAAAAAAGCAGACAACATGGCGCCGGCCAGGTAGCGACCCCATCTGCATAATACAAGATTAGGCTGGGATGGCCAGCTTCTTCACACGCTATGCAAACAGCACACCTGGTCCAACCAATCTTTTGGGCCCTATGTAAATCAGACACTGCCTCCTCAAGCTAGTCTATGAAACCCCATGCATTTCACCACAAAACCGGAAGACCCACTAGGGATCCCCTCTCTCTCTCGGGAGACAGAGCTTTTCTCTTCTCTTTTCTCTCGCCTATTAAACCTCCACTCTTAAACTCACTTCTTGTGTGTCTGCGTCCTCGATTTCCTTGGCGTGAGATGACAAACGTCAAATATTTACCACAGACAATGATGCCACTTCATCATGTTCCCAGCGCTGCACTACCAGATGATGGGAGGGGGCAATGGAAAGTCCTAACTATCCCAGCCCTGAGGTTTATTTGGGCTTTCCCTTTGATTGTTTTAAGCTCTTTCTGCCTACATTTTCTTTGGTCTTAGCTCAGTCAAGACACTAAAGTATCTTAATCTCTCCTTTTACCTGTTCCATACGTTATTTTCCTTTTTCAGAAGAAGAAAACAAAAAATAATATTTATTTAATATCTATAGATACTTGGCATTTTACTAAGCCAATGAAATACATTATCCCATTTAATGCCCAGATAACCCTGTTAGGCAGGCATAATTATTCAATTATGTTTAAATGAAATAACTGAGGTTCCAGGAAGTCGTTATTTGAATAAAGAGCCTGCCTAGTATGAGATGGAACTGTGTGTGATTCTACTTCCCTCTCCAAGTCTTTCCCTTAAGCATGAGCTTTCTTTTTTATATTGGGAAATTTACTGTGTACACAAGGGCAAATAAATAAATCATGTAAGTTCACTGCATTAAACAAGACTAATTTATTCTGCAGTAATAAATGTCTACATCTCAGTAGCTTAGCACATAAATTATAGTTTTTCACTTACATGAAGTTCACTACAGGTCCAGAGGTTCTCCAGGGCACCCCCTTTCAGCAGTGACCCAAGAGGTCCAGGCTGTCTTCATCTTCTGGTTCAGTCAACATGACAGGGAAAAGATCTCAGGGAGATCATGTGATGGTTTTTACCATCTCCGTCTGGGAGTGATGCTCCTCACGTCCCTTCACATTTTATTGACTAGAACTGAAGTTATGGCTTCCCCTAAAGGCAAGCAGGCTGGGAAATGCGGAACTCTATGTACCCTGCAAAAGAACAAGTTTTAGTGAACACAGAGGGTATATTCTGGCAAGCATGTCTTAAAGAAAATAGTAAAATCAATATACATATACCTACCACTCAGCTTGACAAATTCTACAGTATCAGAGAAGCCCATATGTGCCTTACCCATTGCACCACCCTCTCATAGCAAAGTTCTATCTTAAATTTTGTGTTAACCATTCCCTTCCTCCTTTGTAAATAGAATCAAACACTTGCTTGTATTTTTTTAAAAAAATATGTACAGAGTTCCTGTTCTTGAACTTTATGTAAACAGAATCATAACGTATATATTTTTCTTTGGCTCAATATTATGTTTTTGAGATTTATTCACACTGCAACATGTAACTTTAGTTCATTTATTTTCACTAATGCCCAGTATTTTATCGAGTGAATGTACCAACATTTTCTATTCTACTGTTTATGTAAAAGAGAAATTCCATGTGTTTGCTAACATGAATAATGTTGCTCTGAATATTTGTGTAAGTATCTTCTCATGAACTTTCTCAAGAGCATTTTAGGGCATACACCGATGAAATAAATTGCTAAGTTATAAGATATTCTCATTTTCAGTTTCACTACAAAATGACAGACTGTTTATCCATAAATGGAATTGGACAATAAGCAGTGTTGATGAGGATGTATAGGAACAGAGACTCTCATCTTCCTAAGTTCAGTGGGAGCAAATGTTGGTAAAATCACTTTGGAAAACAGTGCGTAAATGAGTCCCATATTCAGAAACAATGTTGTTTGGGACAAAAGGATAATATTCTGTAAGTTTTTTGTTGGTGATGCTGGCAGAAACGTTAAGATATTAAGGCAATTTCATGTCCAAGGCAGAAGGCCCTTCAGTGAGTACAAACACATCCCCAGTGGAAGTCCTTTCATGATGGAAGAGGTCATTGCAATCAACCTGCCACTAAGTAGCTGGTTGATTCCCCTGTAGAGTGTGACTGTATTGGGGGTAAAATGTTGTTCTCCATCATTGGCTGGTAGACACACACACACACAAAGTTGTCTAGGTTGGATTGGCCAGGGAGAACCTATGAGGTTTGGCCCATAAATATTGTTCATTCCTGCTGCTCTGGCTGTCACTTCAACTCTTGAGTTCTGTAAACAACTATTTTAGTGGCTAAGGAAAGATGTTGACTACATCCACAATTTTGTCATTTTGTCAACCTGATTGTTGAGGATTTCCCTAGTGTGAATTCTCTTTGGTGTGAATTCACACAAACAACTATCTTCCATTTAGGGCCCATTTTGCTCACAAAATACATTCACACATACATCTCTTTTTCCAGAACTCCTTGTCACTAATTCTCAAATCTTGTCATTCCAAGTCACTGGTCATTAGACATAACCATTAGCCATTACCCATGAATCAGTGAACATAGATACCTCTATTTCTTCTCTCAATCAAAGTGAGCAAACAAGTTTACTGATCATAGTCTTGCCCAGTGATAAAATATACTTTCCCCACTGCAATTGATGGCTACCCTGGATTGGGGCTATAAAATTGGCTCATGTAAGCATATTATCATACCCATCTACAAATCAAGACTAAAATATTTGGTCACGGGGAACTCTCCCCATTAAGTTGAAAATGCGAGTTGAAAGAGTAGTGTCGATGCAACATAAGTGAATGCCATGAAAATCTTGTTTCATTCAGGATCTGCTTCAGCCTGATTTCACATAAACTATTTCCAGGTGCTAATTAGGTACTTCAGAACATCATAGCGGCTAAGTGCAGTGGCTCATGCCTGTAATCCCAACACTTTGGGAGGCTGAGGCAGAAGAATCACTTGAGCCCATGAGTTTGAGGCCAGCCTGGGCAACACAGTAAGACCCTGTCTCTATAAAAAATGAAAAATGAAATAAAAAAGAAAAGCATAATCTGATGAAGGTTTTTGACCAGGTGTGATGGTTCATACCTATAATACAAGCACTTGGGAAGGCCAAAGTAGAAGGATCACTTAAGCCTAGGAGTTCAAGACCAGCCTGGGCAATATAGTGCACCTGTGGTCCCAACTACTTGGGAGACTGAGGTGGGAGAATCACTTGAGCCCAGGAGTTCAAGACCAGCCTGGGCAACACAGTACAACCCTATTGCTACAAAAAATCTAAAACCAAAATCTAAAAAAAGGTTTTTGCCCAAGTGCAATGGCTGACACCTGTAATTCCAGCACTTTGGGAGGCTGAAGTGGGAGGATTACCTGAGCACAGCAGTTTGAGACCAGCTTGGGCGTAGTAAGATCTTGTCTCAAAAAAAAAAAAAAAAAAGAGAAGAAAAAGAAAGTAAAGAAAAGAATTGGGCATGATGGCATGTACCAGTGGTCCCAACTACTTAGGAAACTGAGGCAGGAGAATCACTTGAATCACTTGAGCCCAGGAGATCAAGGCTGCAGTGACCCATGATCCTGCCACTGCACTCCAGCCTGAGCAACAAAGCAAGATTCCATCTCAAAAAAAACAAAAAAATTGCAAGCATCACACTGTGATGGATTATATAGCAAGAGTCTTATTATCACATATACAATTACTACTAGATTCCAGAAAAAAAAAAACACAGAAACATTTTTTCCAAAGAAAAATACTTGATGAGTGACATGAGCAAAATGGTAAAGTTGGTAGCTACAAGCTTTTTTGCCTCCACAGAAACAGTGAAAACCAAGCAGAAACTGTAAGATCCACATTTGTTGGAGTTCTTAAAAAATAGTTAAAAGTTTACAGAAACTAAGCAAATGCTGAATAAACAAAGGGATAACTTCAAAATAGTAGAAAAACATCATAGTATTTTTATTTGACCTTGTAAACCCCCCCAGGATAGAGGTGGTCTTGAAGACAACAACCTGCATTTCCAGGAGGGGACCCTGGTTTATGCCTCCAGAAGGAGCAAAGAAGACCTTTTTACCAGTTATTGTGTTTGTATTCTAAAATTCCTGGGAGTTACCTGGAGAACTTATACAAGGCACTCATTTCTGTTTGGCTTAATTCAGAACTCATACAAGATAGAAAAGTCACAGACAGTGCTAGAAAATGTAAAATGAAGGAAAGACTTGCAGTCACCTGAGATAAAGATTAAGACACAAAATTGAGACACATAATAGATCACCTAAAGTCTGTAGGAAGATCTGGGGAGGAAGTTTTTTGGGAGATGGGAGGGTATTAGGACAGCATTTCTGGACCTGCCCTGGGCTAGAGGGGGGCCCACTGCCATAAAGGATGAATCCCAGATCAGGCCTACAAGCTGACTTAAGAGACCTTGGGCCTTAAGGGGACATCAGTGGTAGTCTGGAAGTTCTCCTTGTGGGCCTGTGGTGGTGGTGGCCATGGGGTGAGCCTCCTCTGCATTTGGAAAGGAGAAGGAAGAGCGGGAAGGACTGCATCTTGTGGTCGGTGAACCAGCTCAGCTGCAGTATCATAGAACACCAGGTAGACTTGTAACGTTTTTGACTCCAGTTGCTGACTCCTGAATTGCACCACTGGACACACCCATGACCTGGGGGAACCCATCACCCTCAAGGGAAGTACACTGGCCTGGCTGGCTTTGCAACCTGCTGATTATAGAGCCCCAGGGCCTTGAGAGAAAATTGGCAGTAGCCAGAGAGTGGTTATAGCAGGCAATGGACAAGACCCAGTGCTGTGCCGGCTTCAGGTCTGACCCAGCACAGTCACAGTGGCAGTGACCACAGGGGCGCTTGTGTCACTCCACACTCGGCTTTAGTTGGCGGAGGAAAGGGAGAGAGAGAGAGAGAGAGAGAGATCTTTGTTTGGGAGAAAATAAGGGTTGAGGACAAGAGTTACTGCCTAGTAATCCAGAGAATTCTCCCAGATCTTGTCCAAGGCCATCAAGGTGACACCTCAAATAGTCTGTAAAAACTACAGTGTTACTGGGCTTGGGGTAGCCCCTAAAGTAGATACAGCTTAAATCACAACACCCAAGTTGTTTTGAATGTCTGGGAAGCCTTCCCAAGAAGGACAGGTACAAACAAGCTCCAACAGTGAAGACTAAAATAAATACCTAACTCTTGAATGCCCAGACACAGATGAACAACTACAAGTATCAAGACATTCCAGGAAATAAACTAAATAAGTCACCAGGGACCAATCTTGGAGAAACAGAGGTATGTGACCTTTCAGACAGAATTTAAAATAGTTGTGTTGAGGAAACTCAAAGAAATTCAAGATAACACAGAGAAGGATTTCAGAATTCTATCAGAAAATTTTAACAAAGAGAATGACATAATTTAAAAGAATCAAGCAGAAATTCTAGAGCTGAAAAACGCAGTTGACATACTGAAGAACACATTGGAGTCCTTCCTTTAATACCAGAACTCATCAAGCAGAAGAAAGAATTAGTGAGCCTGAAGACTGGCTGTTTTAAAATACACAGTCACAGGCAACAAAAGACAAAAGAATAAAAAACAATGAAGTAAGCCTACGAGATCAAGAAAGTGGTCTAAAAATGGCAAATCTAAGAATGATTGGCCTTAAAGAAGAAGTAGAGAAGAAAATAGGGGTAGAAAGCTTATTCAGGGAGATAATAACAGAGAACATTCCAAACCTAGAGGAAAATACCAATATTGAAGAACAAGAAGGTTATAGAACATCAAGCTGATTTAACCCAAAGAAAACTAGCTCAAGTCATTTAATAATTAAAGGTCAAGGATAAAGAAAAAATCTTAAAAGCAGCAAGAGAAAAGAAACAAATAACATACAATGGATATTCAATACATCTGGCAGAAGACTTTTCAGTGAAAATCTTACAGGCCAGGAGACAGTGGCATGACATATTTAAGTGCTAAAGAAAAAAAAGAAAAAAACTTGTATCCTAGAGTAGCATATCTGGCAAAAATATCTTTTAAACATGAAGGAGAAATAAAGACTTTACCAGACAAACAAAAGTTGAGGAACTTTATCCCCAGACCTGTCCTACAAGAAATGCTAAAAGGAGTACTTCAAGTAGGAAAAAAAGGACATTAATGAAGCAAAAAGTAATCACTTGAAGGTACAAAACTCAACAGTAATAGTAAATGCCAGTGAGTATTATATTATAACACTGTAACTGTGGTGTATAAACTTCTATTATCTTAAGTAGAAAGGCCAAATGATGAACCAATTAAAAATACCACAACTTTTCAAGACATAGACAGCATAATAAGATCTAAACAGAAGCAAAAAATAAATAAATAAAAGTAGGAGTAAAATGCTTTAAAGCTTAGAGGCTTTATTAGTTTTCTTTTTGCTTCTTTGTTTATGTAAACAATGTTAAGTAGTTGTCAGTTTAAAATAATTGGTTATAAGATAGTACTTGCAAGCCTCATGGTCACCTAAAACCAAAAAGCATACAACAAATCTACAAAAAATAAAAGGCAAGAAACTAAATCATATCACCAGAGAAAATCGCATTCATTAACGGAAGACAGAAAGGAATGAAAGAAGAAAGAGCATACCACAAAATACCCATAATACAAATATCAAAATGTCAGAAGCAAGTCCTTACTTACCAATAATAACATTGAATGTAAATGGACTAAACTCCCTGATAAAAAGACATAGATTGAGTGAATGGATGAAAAAACAGGACCCATTGATTTGTTATCTACAAGAAACACACTTCACCTATAAAGACACACATAGACTGTAAATAAAAAGATGTTCCATACCAATGGAAACCAAGAAAGAGCAGGAATGGCTATACTTACTTCAGACAAAATTAATTTCAAGGCAAAACCCATAAGAAGAGACTGTCACTATATAACAGTAAAAGAGTAAATTCAGCAATGGGATATAACAATTTTAAATATATATGCATCCAACACTGGAGCACCCAGATACATAAAGCAAATATTATTACAGCAAAAGAGAGACATAGACCTCAATAAAATAAAAGCTGGATACTTTGACACCCCACTTTCAGCATTGTACAGATCTTCTAGAGAGAAAATCAACAGAGAAACAGCAAACTTAATCTCACTACAGACCAAATGGATCTAATAGATATTTACAGAACATTTCATCCAACAACTACAGAACACACAGTTTTTTCCTCAGTACATGGATCATTCTTAAGGATAGACCATATGTTATGTCACAAAGCAAGTCTTTAAATATTCAAAAAATTGAAATAATATCAAGCATCTTCTTTGATCACAGTGGAATAAAACTAGAAATCAGTAACAAAGGGAATTTTGGAAATTATACATACATGGAAATTAAACAATATATCCCTGAATTACCAGTGGGAATGAAGAAATTAAGAAGAAAAGTTTCCTGAAACAAATGACAATGGAAACACAACATACCAAATCCTGTGATGTACATCCAAATCAGTACTAAGAGGGATGTTTATAGCTATAAGTACCTACATCAAAAAAGAGTAAATAATCTAATGATGCATCACAAAGAACTAAAAAAAGTAATAGCAAACCAAACCCAAAATTGGTAAAAGAAAAGAAGTAATATCTACCAGATGTATAAAGAAGAGCTGGTACCATTCTTACTGAAACTATTCCAGAAAGTGAGGAGGGAGTCCTCCCTAACTTATTCTATGAAGCCAGTGTCATCCTGATACAAACTGGGCAGAGACACAACAAAATAAAATTTTAGGCCAATATCTTTGATGAACATCAATGCAAAAGTCTTCAACAAAATACTTGCACATCAAATCCAGCAGCACATCAAAAAGCAAATTCACCATGATCAAGTGGGCATCATCCCCAGGATGCAAGTTTGGCTCAACATACGCAAATCAATAAATGTGATTCATCACATAAACAGAACTAGAGACAAAAACCACACGATTATCTCAATAGAAACAGAAAAGGCTTTTGATGATATAGTTCAATATCTCTTCAGGTTAAAAACTATCAAGAAGCTAGATATTGAAGGAATATAAATTAGTAAGAGCCTTCTATGACAAACTCACAGCCAACATCATACTGAATGCAGAAAAGCTGGACTGATTCCCCTTGAAAACTGGCCCAAGATGATGCCCTCTCTCACTACTCTTATTCAGCATAGTACTAGAAGTCCCAGCAAAATAAATCGGGCAAGAAAAAGAAATAAAGTCCATCTAAATAGGAAGAGAGGAAGTCAAACTATCCCCATTTGCAGATGACATAATTTTATGTCAAAGCTCCTTCAGCTGATAAACAATTTCAGCAAAGTTGCAGGATACAAATTCAATGCATAAAAAGCATTTTTATAGGTCGACAACAGCCAAGCCAGAAGCCAAATCAAGAATGCAATCCCATTCACAATTGCCACAAAACAATAAAATACCTGGGAATACAGCTAACCAAGGAGGTGAAAGATCTCTACAATGAGAATTACAAAACACTGCTCAAAGAAATCAGAGAAGACACAAACAAATGGAAAAACATTCCATGCTCATGGATAGGAAGAATCAATATCGTTAAAATGGCTATACTGCCCAAAGCATTTTACTGATTCAATGTTATTTCTATCAAACTACCAATAATATTCTTCACAGAGCTATAAAAAATTATTTTAAAATTCATATGGAATCAGTCAGAATGAATATTATTAAAGAGTCAAAATATAACAGATGCTGGAGGGGTTGCAAAGAAAATGGAACACTTATAAACTGTTGGTGGCAGTATAAATTAGTTCAATCATTATGGAAAGCAGTGTGGCAATTCTTCAAAGAGCTAAAAAAGAACTACAATTCGATCCAGCTATCTGATTACTGGAAATATACCCAAAAGAATATAAATCGTTTAAACATAAACAAACATGCACATAAATATTCAAAGGATCCTGAATAGCCAAGGCAATCCTAAGCAAAAAGATCAAAGCTGGAGGCATCACATTACCTGACTTCACACTATACTACAGGGCTATAAACAAAACAGCATGGTACTGGTACAAAAACAGACACATAGTTAAATGATAAAGAATAGAGAGCCCAGAAACAAGGCTGCATACCTACAACCATCTGATCTTTGACAAAGATGACAAAAACAAGCAATGGGGAAAGGACTCCTTATTCAATAAATAGTGCTGGGATAACTGGATAGCCATATACAGAAGGTTGAAATTAAACCCCTTTGTTATACCATGTACAAAAATCAACTCAAGATGGATTAAAAGACTTATATGTAAAACCCAAAACCATAAAAACCCTGGAAGACAACCTAGGCAATAACATTCTGGACATAGGAATGGGCAAAAAATTCGTAATGAAGACACCAAAAGCAATCACAACCAAAGAAAAAAGTTCACAATTGGTGTCTAAACTTAAGAACTTTTGCACAGAAAAAGAAGCTATCAAAAGAGTAAACAAACAACCTACAGAATGGGAGAAAATTTTTGTAAATTATGCATCTGACAAATGCCTACAATCCAGCATCTATAAAGAACTTAAACAAATTTACATGATGACAACAAACAATATTATTAAAAAGTGAGCAAAGAACATGAAGAGACACTTTCAAAAGAAGACATGCATGTGGCCAACAATCATGTGAAAAAGAATTTAATATCACTGACCATTAGAGAAAAGCAATTGAAAACCACAAGATACCATCTCACACCAGTCCTAATGAATATTATTAAAAAGTCATAATATAACAGATGCTGGAGAGGTTACAAAGAAAGTGGAACACTTACACAGTTGGTGGCAGTGTAAATTAGTCTAACAGTTGTGGAAAGCAGTGTAAAGATTCTTCAAAGAGCTAAAAGCAGAACTACCATTCAACCCAGCAATCCCATTACTGGGAGTATACCCAAAGGAATATAAATCATTCTAACATAAACACACATGCACAAAAATGTTCATTGCAGCACTATTCACAATAACAGAGACATAAAACCAACCCAAATGCCCATCAATGACAGATTGGATAAAGACAATGTGATACATAAACACCAAGGAATACTATTCAGCCATAAAAAAGAACAAGATTAAGTCTACTGCAAGATCATGGATGAAGCTGGAGGCCATTATCCTTAGCAAACTAATGCAGGAACATAAAACCAAATACCGGATGTTCTCACTTATACTTGAGAGATTAATGATGAGAATTCATAGGCACAAAGAGGGGAACAATAGTCACTAGGGTGCACTTCAGGGTAGAGGGTGGGAGGAGGGAGAGGATTATTTAAAAAAAAAAAGCCATTGGGTATTAGGCTTATTACCTGGGTGACAAAATAATCTGTACAATAAACCCCCATGACACAAGTTTATCTATATAACAAACCTGCAATGTACCTCTGAACCTAAAAGTTATAAAATAAATAATTGAAAATGAAGTGCTAAAAAGGAGAAAAAAATAAATAAAAATAAGGATTGGTTAAGTTAAAAATAAGGATCAGAGCAGAAATAAATGAATTTGAAATGAAGAGAACAATGTAAAAGATCAATGAAACAAAAAGTTTGATTTTTGAAACATCAAACAAAACTAACAAACCTTTAGCCATATTGAGAAAAAAAAGAGAAGATCCAAAGAAAAAAGCAGAGATGAAAAAGGAGACCTTACAACTGATACTGCACAAATTCAAAAAAATCACTAATTTTGAGCAACTATATGCCCCAAAATTGGAAAATCTAGAAGAAATAGGCACATTCCTTGATACATACAACCTACCAAGATTGAACCAGCAAGAAATCCAAAACCTGAACACACTAATAACAAGCAAGGAGGTCGAGCCATAATAAAGAATCTCCCAGTAAAGAAAAGCCTGGGTTCCAATGACTTCACTGCTGAATTCTACCAAACATCTAAAGAATTTATACCAATCCTACTCAAACCATTTCAAAAAATAAAGGAGGCAGGAATATTTCCAAACTCATCCTATGAACCCATTATTCCCCTGATACTAAAACCAGATAAAGACACATAAAAAACAAACAAAACTACAGCCCAATATCTCATATAAATATTGATGTAAAAATCTTCAACAAAAACTACTAGCAAACTAAATTCAACAATATATTAAAAAGAACGTTCATCGTGATCAAGTGGAATTTATCCGTAAGATGTAAATTTATTTTTAAAAAAGATTTAGTATCTGAACCGGGCATGGTGGCATGTGCCTGTAGTCCTAGCTTCTCAGGAGGCTTAGGCAGAGGATCTTTTGAGCCCAAGAATTTGAGGTTGCAGTAATCTATGATCATACCACTGTAATGAAAGTTGCAAGAGAAAAGCAACTCATCACACACAAGGAATTGTTAATAAAATTAACAGTCAATTTTACAAAAAAAAAAACCTAAGGAGATAAGAAGTTAGTGAGAAAATATATTTAAAATGCTAAAAGAAAAATAAAACTGTCAAAAAAGAATGTGATTGTCAACAAAATTATTTCTCAAAAAATGAAGAAGAAATTAAGACATTCCCAGATAAATTGAGGTTGAGGGAGGTTATTACCAGCCAATCTGCAAGACCTTTTAGGTATGCTAAAAGAAATCTTTAAGATAAAAATAAATGAACAATATACAGTAACTCAAAGATATATGAAGATATAAATATCTTTGGTAAAGGTAACTACAGAGCTAACACTAAAGTCAATAATTTTACATTTTGGGTTTGCAACTCCACATTTTATATTCTACATGATGTAAAAGTAGATGTATAAAATAATTAGAAATTGATATATTAAACACATAATGTATAAAGACATAATATGTTACAACAACACAGAAGGGGACAGAGCTAGATGGAAGCAGATATTTTGCATGTTATTCAAGCTCACTTGGTATAAACCAGATTGTTATAAATTTAAGATGTTTGATGTAACCTGCTACTGTTAATCAAAACTGTAAGCCATGGTAACCACTAAAAATATATTTAAAATATATATACAACAGAAGTGAGAAGAGTATCTAAATGGTACACTGCCAAAAATAGAACAACCACAAAAGAAGTTGAAAATTGAGCAAATGAGGAAAAATA
This sequence comes from Hylobates moloch, assembly GCF_009828535.3. Lineage (NCBI taxonomy): Eukaryota > Metazoa > Chordata > Mammalia > Primates > Hylobatidae > Hylobates > Hylobates moloch. The sequence goes on from NW_026652278.1 coordinate 79,418,542, forward strand.
GAGCTATAAGATATACAGAAAGCAAATAGAAAAATAGCAGGTCTTTTCTTTAATTATTTTGTGTATAAATGGATTAAATTCTGCAATCAAATTGTAAAGCTTAGTAGAATGAATTTTTTAAAATCTTACTATTATTCAAAGTGATCTACAGATTCAATATGATCCCTATCAAAATTTCAACAGCCATTTGTACAGAAATGAAAAATCTAACCCTCAAATTTATATGAAATTTCAAGGGGCCACAAGTAGCCAAAACAGTCTTGAAAAATGCTCAACATTATTATCCATTAGGGAACTGAAGCTAAAACTATAAAGAGGTACTACTTCATAGTCATTAGTTAGCTATAATTTAAAACAAAGAAAATAGCGTAAAGAAAATGTGGCACATAAACACCATGGAATACTATGCAGCCATAAAAAATGACGAGTTCATGTCCTTTGCAGGGACATGGATGAAGCTGGAAACCATCATTCTCAGCAAACTATCTCAAAGATAAAAAGCCAAACACTGCATGTTCTCACTCACAGGTGGGAATTGAACAATGAGAACACTTGGACACAGGAAGGGGAACATCACACACTGGGGCCTGTTGTTGGGTGGGGGGAGGGTGGAGGGATAGCATTAGGAGATACACCTAATGTAAATAATGAGTTAATGGGTGCAGCACACCAACATGGTACATGTATACATATGTAACAAATCCTCACATTGTGCACATGTACCCTAGAACTTAAAGTATAATAATAATAATAAATAAATATATATATATATATATATAAAGAAAAGAAAATAGCATGGATGTGGGAAATACTGGAATCATACATAAGATGATTCAGTTACTGTTGTCAATATTTTGGCAGTTTTCCAAAAAGGTAACCAAAAGATAACTATATGATCCTGCAATTCTACTACTGGGTGCATACCCAAAAGAACTAAAGAGGGACTCAAACAAGCTTATGTACATGCATGTTTATAGCAGCACTCAGGTGGAAATAGCTCATATGTCCCTCAATGGATGAATGGTTAAACAAATTTTGATTTATTCATTCAATGAAATATTATTCTGCCATCAAAAGGGAATGAATTAATGATACATGCTACAACATAGATGGACTTTGAAATTATAATGCTAAATAAAGAAGTCAGACACAAAAGTTCTGAAATATTGTATGATTCCATTTATATGAAATTTACTTAATTGATAAATCTATAGAGACAGAATGCAAGTAGATGGTTGCTAGTGGGTGTGGGAAATAGGATGAAGAGAAACTGCTTAATGGGTAAGGGGTTTTGTTTTAGAATTACATAAATGTTTTAGAACTAAAGAGAACTGTTGGTATTAAAATATTGTTAACATACTAAATGTCACTGAATTGTTCATTTTAAAATGATGGATTTTGTTATGTGAATTTTACTTCATTAATGTGTAAAAGAAAGGGAGGATAGTTGTCTATAGAAGACACATCTTTGCTCCAAAATCCTAATGATTTTGTGCTGTAATTCTACTATGGTCTGCTAAGAGGTCCATATAGCATCCTCAAGGATCAAAGACACTTCAGGTTCCATCGGATTTGCTACTTTGTAAGATACAAGTGGCAAGACAGGAGCCCAGCCCTGCTACAGGACTTGTTTTCCTCTATGTTCCTCTGAACACCAGTGGATTTATGGGTTACTTATTAAATGATTTAAAACAGACACTCAAATGTAATATACATGGCCTCCATAATCCAAAACAGCCCACACAAAATGGCTTTGAGTCTCTTTCCATGGACACGAGCAACATATCCTTCATTTTGGAGAAAAATAACACAAATGTCACAGACCACTGGATCTCTGAAAACTTCAACCATGTGTCTGGTCTCCATTTTCACTGGGTTTGCTCCCCATTCCCTGGCCTTTGTTTAAATTCTACAGTGGGTACTATAATGACACCCTTGATCAGATGAAAGAAGACAAATTTGAATAAGCTTTAGCAGCAACTTCAAAAGTTACCAATCTCTACAAATGATGCCTATAGATTATGATTTAATGCATTTACTGCAAAAGTTACATTTATATAATTTATATAATAAAATATGACTTTCCACTTAGATCAAATGACGGCTTTTCTTCTTTTTTTTTTTTTTTTTTTTGAGACAGAGTCTCGCTTTGTCTCCCAGGCTGGAGTGCAGTGGTGCAATCTCTGCTCCCTGCAAGCTCCGCCTCCCGGGTTCACACCATGCTCCAGCCTCAGCCTCCCGAGTAGCTGGGACTACCGGCGCCCACTACCACGCCAGGCTAATTTTTTTTGTATTTTTAGTAGAGACGGGGTTTCACTGTGTTAGCCAGGATGAGGATGGTCTCAATCTCCTGACCTCGTGATCCACCCACCTCGGCCTCCCAAAGTGCTGGGATTACAGGTGAGCCACCACGCCCGGCCAAATGACTGCTTTTCTAATTTCACTTATATTTGATTTCAAATTTTCTTTTGAGTATATGAAGAGTGAGGAAAAGTTGTTAACAAGTTGATTTAAATATCAGAAGGAAGATTTTAAAAATAGTTAAATGAAGTGAGACTTTTATAAGTTCTATCAGATGCTTCAAACAGAAAATTAATTGAGGTAACTCCAATAACAGGTCAGATTTTAGTCCACTTAGAGAATCTAAATAAAGTGGTTATAAGTTCCTTTCATTGAAGGAGAAATGTATGACGTTATTGTAAATACAATTTTAAGTTCAGCTAAAAAATTCAATTTTGAGAATTAATTTTTTGGGCAATAAAAATACAAATGAAAATTTTAGTGAAGCACAGCCTTATATTCTTTTGCGAAAAGAACAATTTTACTAAATTAATGGACCTATGTAATAAAAATGTACTTGGAATTGTTTATAGTACACACATAATTTCTAATTGCTCTCAAACAAGCATCAGTATTCTAAAGATGTAAATACAAAGCATAGCCAAAATATATCAATAGGTGCATATATACAGAGAAACTGAATGACAATTAGTATGACAATTAGTATGACTACAAAAATTCAGCTATGGCAGCACCTTCTTGCACTCTGTGTTGCTTGATATCAGTCAAATTTTGAAACGTATAAGCCTTTGAAGAAGTACTTTGTAAATCAGCTTAAATGTCCTACAATGGTATTGGACATTGTTCAAATAAGTTTTCTGAATCTTTCATGTGTTTTATTAAAAATCAGCTGTAAATCATTAGGCAGCATATTCAATAAATAGAGTGCGAAAGAATCAACTTTTGCACTTTCAAAAATTTGAAACTTTTGAAAGTAAAACTTACACAGAAAGACATTTGAATTTAATTCTTCAAAAGAAAAAATGAAACTGAAAAATTAAGTAAGAAGAATTCAAATAGTGTTCAAGATTTTTAAAAATTCTATAATTATGCTTTCAAATATCTCAGTTGTGGGGATAATTTTTTTAATAAAACTTCTATTTTTATTTCAATAGGTTGATATTCAGCAAGAGAGCAGAATGAAATTGAGATGACCTCTGGCTTTACAGCATCTGAATTTGATAAAACAATCAAAAGAATTATAATTGCAAATAACCTATTTGATGAGATTTTGGCTACAAAAATATTTTTCAAGGAAAAGTACACTTGACGGAGGCCAAATAATAGTCCTTTGAAAATATATTATTTAAAATAGATACCAAATTTGATACAAAAATAGAATTATGAGTAACCTCCATTTAGCAGTATTTTCTCTGAAATTATAAAGTTTCTCATCACTTGTAAAGAGGGAGTACTTTTTCATTTAAAAAATTATGGTCTACAAAGAAAGATTAATTGAAAATGTCAACAGTTTGAAATGTTTTACTTATAAAAGGCAACTTTGAAAACTTTCTAGACATTTTATTATTAAAATATTTAATAAGTACATATTAAAAATAAAATCTTCTGAAAAATACCTATGACACAGGTAAGCTACAAAATTCATGAGGATACAAGAGTGTTTGCCAAAAATAAAATTTTTTTTGTTTCTTGTAGTTTTAGATAATCAATAAAAAGCTTATTTTACATTGCTTTAATGTATACAAAAACACATTATTGTTTTAGAAAAAGTTACAGAAAATCATTATAAAGAGTCATTTTACACATCTACCAATACAATAAATTCAATTTATTAATCAATTGATAAATATTTCAAAATGATATAATTTTAATTCCATAAATTATATGGTCAGCCTATCACCTTCCTTAACCCTGACCCATTTATGCCTAATTCCTGAACTAGAGCTAGCAATCACAGGGTGCCAAAAATGGATCACCATGTTATCTCTAATGTCCACTAAACAAATATAAATAAATACACATTATGAGGAATAATATAACTTGGAGGTTAAGAGAATGGATTCTGGAGCCATATGAGGTCTGTGTTTCCAGAATTGCTATTCTGTAGCTGCCTGACCTTGCTTTAATTTCTTCATCTGTAAATGAAAATGATAGTCATAGCCTAGTCATGGCAATCAAATGAGTCAATATATGCACTTACAGCAGTGTAGACCTAATAAGAACATAATTATGTCTTTTTTAATCTTATTTTTGCAATCTAAGTAGTAGTGAATTATTACAACTTCACTAGAATTCTGTTACCCACAATTTTCCTTCCATTTTCATTGATGTCCCCAAGTCCCTTGTTCTGAGCAACTTGAATTCCACTACCTATCTTCCCTTCCCTGTATCCCTATCCTTATTTTCATTCATACTGTATCTAATGCCTTTCATATTTCAGCCTGTCTTGTGGCAAACCAATCTTAAGTCCTGACTTTCTCTTTGCTCAATTTGCCAAACATAGCATATCAGCAGTAAGGACATTTCTGAATGCAATTCATCAACAGATTAGGAGGTGTTGCGATAAATCAAAATTTCCAGATTAGATTTCCAGAGCCTCAAAGGGAAACTCTGATGGGTTTCTCTTGCCACTGGTCCCTAAGGTAGAACACAACAGATTTATGGATGGTGTCATCTTCAACATGTCCACCAGATTACAGTCCAGTAGTTCTGTTTGGCTTGAATCCATTGGCCGTACTAATTACTGAGATGGCTTCATGTGTGATCATGCTAAACAACATCTTTGTTTGGATTTAGAGTTCTAGCAAAAAGGAAGCAAGAATGGCTTCTAGCCCAGAGATGATTTGCAGAAACACAAAGCAACCAAAAGGAGCAGAAAAATGACTGGCCAGAAATTTCAAACAAATGCTTCCCTTTAATAACATTTACTAGTGAAACAAACACAGAATAGGGTAACAGTGCTTGGCTTGTAGGCGAAATTTTGGCTTAGTGTTTTCAGCCAAATTTCCACGTAACTTAAAGAGCTTAAGTTTTCCTGGGTGCCAAAAAGTGAAATCTCATCCACATTCCAAATCCTGGGGGCCTCTGGATAAAGGTAATTGAATCATAAATGACATGTAATTTCGTGAAGATAAAGTCTGAATGAAGCAGAGATTGTTTCCTCCAAAGAATTATGAGAAATACAGTAACAAATTCTTTATCCTCTCTTCCCACGGTTTCTGCCATGCTTGTTTTATCTGTGTTCAATATATTTACCTGATAGCTAATTGGCATCCTTCTCTTCTCCTCCTTATGCTAGATCCGCACTCTGTATTGGGAATGAGCCACCTACTTCTCCTACTGCTTGGCTTGATACTATGACTCTGTGATCTTCCCCCAACAACAGACATTGGTCACATTACTTCTCAGTTCCAGATATGATGCTACAACTCTTTTTTTCCCCCACATTTGTGCATCCACCCAACTCTCTCCATGACACTGAAGTAGGGAAAATATCCTCTTATCCTGTAGAGTCCTCCTTGTGAAGAAGGCTCTTGAATTAGGCCATAAATGGGGCTACCATGTACTTCATCGAATCTAATCTTTTGGGCTCAATCTCCATTACACTCAGCAAACTAGACTAAAAATTGTCCCTTTCCTCCAATAATCAACCATTGTCCGAGTACCAAGCTTGCATGGAATATCTCCATCTTGCTTTGACCACGTGTTCCACAATAATTTCCTGAGAACTTACCTTGTGCCCTGACCTGAGTTACAAGCTAAATGCACAGATATAAAAGTTTCTGACCTTGTCTGTATTTGTTTTCTAGGCTACTATTAAAAAAAAGTACCACAAACCAGATGGCTTAAAGCAACAGAAATTTGTGACTCACAGTTCTGGAGGCCAGAAATTCAAAATCAAGCTGTCAGCAGGTTAGTTCTTTCTGAAAGCCCTGAGAGAGCACCTCTTTCATTTCTCTCATGTAGCTCCTGATAGTTGCTAATTAATTATATCTGCAAAAATCCTTTTCAAAATAAGATCACATTCAGAGGTTCTGGGTGGACATGTGTCACACCATTCAACCCAGTACACTTTTCTTAAGAAATTCATAGTCTAGTGGTAGATAGAGATAATTAAAGAATAAATTACCACCCAGTTTAATGTGAGGTTTGAGAATGATAAGCTACTATGCTATAGAAGTATAAAGGAAAAACTTCCAACTAGCTTGGGATTAGGAAAAATCTCTCCTGGATTCTATGTCCTTCAATGAGGGTAGAAGGATAAATAAAAATCAGATAGGGCAGGAAGATATAGAAAGGTGACCAGGATGTGTTAATTCCCCAATAGATGCTGGAGACCATGAATCTAAAGTAGCACCCATTTCTGGGTTTGTCTAATGTTCTCTAGATAAACCAAGCAGTCACAATGCAAGAGAAATGGAAGGCATATATTTGTATTTACCCAAGCTCATGGTATTATGGAGGGGAAGACAGAGAAGATGAGGCTATTGGTGAGAATACAGAAAAAGAAGTGAACCTGAGAAGACATCGATAGATAGAAAAGCGTGGAAAATTGAGGGTCTTCTGCCTTATTAAATTGAAAGATGAGGTGAGGCATCTAGATGGTGGAAGACATAGAACCTTATGTTCAGAGCGTAGTAAGTTCCAGAAGTGGAAAGATCCTAGGTGTCAGGAAGTTGCATGGATATTTCTGCATGTGACCTAAAGTAAAATCAGGTCTTATGGTAGGGTAGAAGGCTAGACTAGGTGCCCAAGTTGCTTGAATTGTAATATGTGACCAAACAAATAGTAGAAAGGGAGAATTAGAAAGTTTTATGGTTGGATGTCATCAGCTTTGATAACTATTATAGTTGCTAATATTTATTAAGTGTCTTCTAAGAGCCAGGTATGGATATATATGTTAATTTAATTTTCAAAATATCTATATGGGTATATGCATATCTACTGTTAGTTTCTTCAATTTACAGGTGAGCACTATAAAAATGAGCCAAATAACTGTCCAGTAAGTGGTATAGCAGCATTTTATTCAGGCCATCCAACCCCTGGTGGTTTTGCACACTTAACTACTACCTAAGATGAGGGGAATGGTTTATTTGAGTTCAGAGAAATAATTTGGAAGAGGCACTAAGGGCTGCCTACCTCGGAATGAGCACCTGCTGATGAAGACTGCCGTAAATCAGCATCAGCAGGGTATATGGAACATTAGTTTTATCACATAGAGGCAAGACTCAGTGAAGGACTTTGATGATGGGCATGTGCTGGTTTAACATATAGCAAGACCTTAAAGGCTCCAGTGCTAGAGGAAGTGCAACAGCGTGAAGGTGAATTTTGGAAGCAGAAACTCTAAAACAATATGGAGCTAAGAGAAGACGTGCATTTTATTATAGAATAAAAAGTTGCAAGAATATGAGGCAGAAAGTTTTGGCTAGTTCTAGGATTTCACAAAAGAATCTGGATAGAGCTGTTTACCACCATGATGGATTATAACCCAGTGAGCTGTCAGAGGCTTGGTGATGCCACTAGACAAGGCATCATGTTGAGCATCTTCGCATGAGGCATAATGTTTATGCTGCCAGGTTCACTGTGATATATTTATATTTATAATAAATTTTATCTCAGATTCTCTCTGGGCTACAGATCAAAATTTTAAAAAGGTAAGTCTCTACTCCATTTCGAGGCTGCTTGTTGACTGGTCTGGTAATTCTTTGTCTTTGTCATTGGGTGATCAGCTAAGTTTGGTGGTAGAAAGCACATACCGGGTTTGCAGGTAGCTGAGGCTTGCTGGGGCCAGGGATTATCCTCCAAGCTGCCATTCTGAGCATGGCAACCCAGATCTTATCCATTTAACAGATGCAGTGCTGCAGATTCTGTGTGAATTCAAAAAAAGGAGGACTCAAACAAGAGGTGATAGACTTGTGGGATTTCAGATATTGATCACAACCTTGTCCAAGTGGAGAATAATTTTCTACATCAGATCCCAGTGAATGAGCTCATGATAATACTGTGAAATCAAGACTTCCAAATCCATTAAACAGGAAAACCTCAAATCTAAACAGACATTTAAAGCCACTCAAGACTCAGACAAAAGCACTATCTGCCGGAGTATACAGGCTACCAACTTGATAACAATTGTGCATCCATACATATACACGTGCACGTATGTGCATGAGTGTGCACACATACACCCACATACACACACATAAGAAAAGTGATTGATCTGGTCTAATGCAGGAGAAGGAAAACCCTTAGCATAATGCTAAATACAGAAGTAATAATAAAGTTAGAAAATCCCCACTTGTACTACAACTACTGAATGAATGTTTCATGGGGAAAAGGATACTTACAGTCTCAAAGTTTCTTCCACAATTTATTCTTTTACAAAGGGGAAAAAAATAGTAATTTCACAGTTGAGAAACCTGGTGAATTACCATGTTAACCAAATGATTAAAGTTAATATAACTAATATTGGGTAATCTAGAATCATGTGATATTTGATATAAATGCATTGAGAAGTATACAATATTGCTCCTGTTCCACAAGTGACAAGTAATAATAAAAGCGTAAATAAATAAAATAATGAGAAGACATCAGACAAACACAAATTGATGGACATTCTAACACTGTGCTTGCAGTGTTAGAATATTCATATTAAAGGAGACTGAAGATTCATGACAATTAAATGCAATGCCTTTAATATCGGTTTACTAAACTGAGGAAATAACTATACAAAGGACATTATGGGACAAATGGGCAAGTTACTTAACCATTCTGTGTCTCATTTTTCTAAACTGACAAAGGGGGCTAAACCTATTCATCTCCAAAAGTTATTAGTGCATGAAATGAGATATCTTTGTAAAGTATGTAGCACAGTTCTGAGCATAATAAATATCTAATATATACTCACTGATAGCTTTCTTATTCACCATAGTCCTCTTTCTCCACTCCATAATTTATTCTTACTTTGTAGTTGGGTTGATTCTGACAATGTTATTTATTTTTGCCACCTAATTGTAGCCTTTTGGGTAACTTTTGCAACTACCCAATGCCGGGTTGTAATAAGTTGGCTTCTGGCCTTTGCTTTCTCTTCTACCTGCCTATAGTGTCTGTGTGTGAGTATGTCTGAGCCTTCTCTCCTGATATTATCTACATTTGTTCTCAAATGTCACTGTCTGAATAATACTTTCCCTGACTATCTGTTGGAGAATGATGACTACATTTACGTGGAAATCTACATTTACATGGAAATCTACAACTACTCAGCAATTTCTAACCTCCTTCATTTTTCCTTATAATATATATACTGTAACATACAACAGGCATTTACTTGATTGTTTTGGTTATTTTCTGTCTTCCCCTCATTGGAATGTAACCTCCAGGAGGGCAGGATATTTTGGCTGTTCTTATCTGATATATCTCCAGCACCTGGAACAGAATTGACACTTCGTAGATGCCTGTTGAAGGGATCATAAAGGCATTTATGAAAGGCATTCGTAAATACTTGTCAATGAATTAGTTTTTCTCATTTACCCGGCAGGTGCCTTCTCCTTTCTTAGATGAGGTGTGCATATGACACTGTGAGCCAAAGTGGGAATTTATGGCCATTATTTAGGTTAATTAGTATTTCTCAAACTGAGTTTCACAAAGAAGAACTCAGAAGCTTATGAATTCATGTAGAACTAAAAAGATGAATTCTCTAAGATTGTATTGGAGTAATTATAGAAATGACAGTAAAAATTTGGGACATGTGAAATATACGGAAATGAAACTTATCCAGAGAGTTTCTTGCCAAAAAAAAAAAAATTAGATTACCTTGTTACACAGAAAAATGGGGCCACACGACAGAGTCCCCATTCAGAAACTAGGGATAAAAGGAAAACAGAAATAAAGGTATTTTAAGTGAATGTGAGGAGAAGAAGTAAGTGTCCAATTATACCTAATAATTTAGGGTGTCACCATAACAAGTTTTTAAATATTTCAAAAATTACACTATATTGAATGTATACTTTTAAAGAAAAGTATGAACTAACTTTTTTCATGCTAAGAAAATGCTCATTCACAATATAAAATTAAACTCAAAAAAGTATATTTTGGTAAGGACAGTTAACATGAGATCTATCTGGTTAACAATATTTTCAGTGTCTAATGAATTATTTTTTACTATAGGGACAATGTTGTACAGCAGCTCTCCAGAGCTTACTTATCTTGCTTAACTAAAACTTTATACCCATTGATTACAAACTCCCTATTTACTCTTCCCCCAGTTCCTGGCAATGACCACCACTCCTTGATTCTATTAATTTGACTATTTTAGATACCTCAGAGTAGGGTAATCACACAATATATGTCTTTCTGTGGCTGGCTTATTTCACTTATCATTATGTTCTCAAAGTTCATCCATGTTGTTGCATATTGCAGAATTTCCTTTTTTTAAAGGCTGAATGGTACTGTATTTTATGTATATAACACATTTTCTTTACCCATTTATTTGTCAACAGACAATAAAGTTGTTTCCACAACTTTATTGTAAATAAATATGCAATAAATATGAGTGCTAATATCTCTTCAAGATACTAATTTCAATTATTTGGACAGATACCCAGAAATGAGACTGTTGTATTATATAGTAGTTCTATTTTTAGTTATTCCATAAACCTCCATACTGTTTTATGTAGTAGCTGTACTGATTTGCATTCCCACCAATTGTGTACAAGTGCTTCCGATTCTCTGTGTCCTTACCAGCATCTATTGTTTTTTGTCTTTTTAATAATAGCCATTCTTTGATAATAGCTATCTTGACAGTTATGAGGTGATACCTCACTGCAGCTTGGATTTGCATTTTCCTGATAATTAGTGATGTTGAGCATCTTTCATATATCTGTTGGCCAGTTGTAGATCTTCTTGGGGTAAGTTCATAGCCCATTGTTTAACCTGGTTATACCTGTTACTTTACTATTGAGTTCCAGGAGTTTCTTATATATTTTGGATAATAAATCTTTATCAGAAATATGATTTGCAATTTTTTCCCATTCTGTAGGTGTTCTTTTCATTCCATTTATTGATTTATTTTCTCTAGAGAAGCTTTTTAGTTTGACATAGCCCCACTTATTTATTTTTGGTTTTGTTCTTTGTCTTTTATTGTATTATTCATGAAATAATTGCTGAGACCAGTGACATGAAGATTTTCCCTATATTTTCTTATAGTATTATTATAGTTTCATGTGTTATGTTTGAGTCTTTAATCCATTTTGAATTGATTTTTTGTGTGTATGATGTAAAATAGGGCTCAATTCCATTCTTTTGCATGTGGAAATCCAGTTTTCCCAATGTCTTTTGTTGAAGAGACTGTCCTTTCTCTGTTGGATATTCTTGGCAGCCTTGTCAAAGATCAGTCAATTGTATGCGTGGATTTATTTCTGGGGCCTCTATTTTATTCTTTGTTTTATATGTCTGTGCTTATGCCAGTAGCATACTGTTTTGATTACTGTTGCTTTGTAGTTTGTTTTCTTAAATCAGGCCATGTGTTGTCTTCTACTTTGGTATTTCTCAAGATTCACTGGCTATTTATGCTCTTTAAGGATGTCATATTCATTGTAAAACTTTTTAAAATGTCTATAAAACAGTCACTGGGATTCTGACAGCGATTGCATTAAATCTGTAGATTGCTTTAGTGAATATGAATATTTTTACAATATTAAGTCTTTTAGTTCATAAAACTTTATTCCTAGGCATTTAATTCTTTTGATGCTATTGTAATAGGACTTTTTTTTTAAATTTCCCTTTCAGATAGTTCATTGTTAGTGTATAAAGACACACAAAAACTTGTTTGTTGATTTTGTATTCTGCAACTTTACTGAATTCTTCATAAGCTCTGACATTTTTTGTGGAATATATATATATACATAAATATATATAAAGTTATCTGCAAGTATGGACAATTTCACTTCTTCCTTTTCAATTAGAATGTCTCTTAAATTTTTTCTTGTCTAATTGCTCTGGCAAAGGCTTCTAGTACTATGTTGAATTGATGTGGCAAGAGGGGATATCCTCTCCTTGTGGCTGATTTTGGAGCAAAAGCTTTTAGTCTTTTACTGTTGAGCATTATATTAGTTCTGAACTCTTCATATGTGACCTTCATTATGTTAAGATTTTTCCTTCTATGCCTAGTTATTATGAGTTTTTTTAATAATGAAAGGATATTAAATTTTGTCAAATGACAAAATACATTTTTCTTCATTTATTGATATAATCACGTGACTTTCATCTTTTATTCTGTTTTCTTAGTCTACCTAAGAGTTTGTCAATTTTGTCTTTAAAAAAAACTCTTAGTTTCATTTATTTTTAAGTTGTTTTTCTTTTTTAGACATTTTTATTCGTTCACATCTATAGTTTTTTATATTTTCTATTTTATTTATTTTTACTGTAAATTTTGTTATTTCTTACAATAGCATGAGAAGTATGAAACTCATTAATAACAGTGAATATATTAACAAACATGGAATAATTTCTACTATAATGGTGGTGGTTAAATAACTTTTAATTATATTATTAAAGTTAAAAGACAAAAGTATTACAAATGAGCATAACTACAAATATGTTAAAAGATACACAATATAAATAGATGTAAATTATAACAATAATAACATAAATAGTAGGAAGAGGAGAATTTAAAGTGTAGTCTTTGCATGTGACTGAATTTAAGTTGTTGTCAGCTTCAAATAGTCTGTTACAAATATGCCATTTTATATAATCCCCAAAGTAACTGCATACACAAAAATACCTATAGATGTTACACACAAGAAAAAGAGAAAAGAATCAAAGTATAACAACAAGTAAATGAACAAAACTCAAAGATGACAGTGAGAAGAAAAGACAGGCAAAAGAACTATTTGACTAATGGAAAACAGCTAACAAAATGACAATGGTAAATTTTTCTCTATTGATAATTACTTTAAATGTTAATTGTTTGAACTACTTAATCAAAAGGTATAGAATGGATGAATAAATTAATAAACAAGACCCAACTATATGCTGCCTACAAAAGACTTACTTCACTAAGGACATGCATAAACTAAAAGTAAATAGATGAAAAAAGATGTCCCATGCAAATGGAAACCAAAATAGAAGACGGGCAGCCATACTTAGATAAAATAATCTGTTTGTTAAAAATCATGACAAAAGACAAAGAATGTTATTATATGTTGGTAAAGAGGTCAATTCATCAAATATTTATACAAACATTTGTCTGTCTATCTGTCTATCTATCTATCTATCTGCAACCAACTTTGGAGAATCTAAACATATAAAGCAAATATTAACAGAGCTGAAGGGAGAAATAGATAGCAATAGAGTAATAGTAGATGACTTCAATGCCCCACTTTAAGTAATGGAAATATTATACAGATAGAAAATAAAGAAACAATGGACTTGAAATATACCTTAGAACAAATACACCTGACAGACATACAATAAGTCTTCACTCCACATCAACTTTAAGTAAAATTATATACAGTATGCTATAGGAACTTGACTTTTTAAATATTAATTAGCTTATGGTAAAATTGATTTCATTATACAATCCACTGTTTTACTTAAAATCACAGTTTCCAAGAACCTATCGATAACTTTGAATGAGGACTTAACTCTATACAGAAAATTTCATTCAATAGCAGCAGAATAAACATTCTTTTCAAGCATACATGAAACATTTTCCAGGATAGATTATATGTTAAGTCAGAAAACAAGTCTTAACAACTTTAAGAAGATTGAAATCACATCAAGCATTTTTTCTGAGCACAATGGTATGAAACTAGAAATAAATAACAACAAGGACAAAGCCAGAAAAATTACAAATATGTGGAAATTAAACAACACCCTGCTGAACAACCAATAACTCAAAGAAGAAATTAAAAGCAAAATAAGAAAATATCTTGAGATAAATAAAAATGGAAACAAAATATATGAGATATACAGCAAAAGCAGGTTTTCTTTCAACTTTTATTTTAGAATTGGGGTACACGTGCAGATTTGTTACAAAAGTATAATGTATGTTGCTGAGGCTCAGAGTACAATTGTATCTATCACCCAGGTAGTAAGCATAGTACCCAAGAAATAGTTTTTCAGCCTTTGCCCCCTTCCCTGTCTCCACCTCTAGCAGGCCCTTCTATTGTTCACATCATTATGTCCATGTGTACCCAAAGTTTAGCTCCCACTTATAAATGAGAACATGTGGTATTCGGTTTTCTGTTTCCGTATTAGTTCACTTAGGATAATGACTTCCAGCTACATCCATGTTGCTGCAAAGGACATGGTTTTGTTCTTTTTTACAGCTGCATAGTATTCCCTGGTGTATATATACAGCATTTTCTTTATCCAGTCCATTTTTTTTTTTTTTTTTGAGATGGAGTCTCTCTCTGTCACCCAGGCTGGAGTGCAGTGGCGCTACCTCTGCTCACTGCAAGCTCCGCATTCCAGGTTCAGCCATTCTCCTGCCTCAGCCTCCGGAGTAGCTGGGACTACAGGCGCTTGCCACTGGGCCCGGCTAATTTTTTGTATTTTTAGTAGAGATGGGGTTTCATCGTGTTGGCCAGGATGGTCTCGATCTCCTGACCTCGTGATCCACTTGCCTCGGCCTCCCGAAGTGCTGGGATTACAGACGTGAGCCACTTTGCCCGGCCTATCCAGTCCACTATTGATAGGCACCTGGGTTGATTCCATGTTCTAACCATTGTGAATAGTGCTGTAGTAAACACACAGGTGCATGTGTCCTTTAGGTAGAACAATTTATTTTTCTTTGAGTTTATACCCAGTAATGGGATTGCTGGATCAAATCGTAGTTCAACTCCTAGTCCTGTGAGAAATCTTCGAACTGTTCTCCACAGTAGCTAGATTAATTTACATTTCCACCAACAGCGTGTAAGTGTCCCCTCTACTCCATAACCTCATCAACATCTGTTATTTCTTTTACTTTCTAACAAAAGCCATTCTGATTTGTGCAAGATATTATCTCATTGTGGTTTTGATTTGCATTTATCTGATAATTAGTGATGATGAACATTTTTTTCATATCTTTGTTGGACACTTCTATATCTTCTTTCAAGAAATATCTGTTCATATAGTTTGCCTAATTTTAATAGGGCTATTTGTTTTAACAAAAGCCATTTTCAAAGGAAAGTTTATGATAATGAATGTCTACATTATAAAAAAGTAAGATGGCAAATAAATAAGCTAAATTTAACTTCAAAAAAGTAGAAATAGAACAGACTAAGCCCAAAGTTAGTAAAAGGAAGGAAATAACAATCATAGAAGAAATAAATGAAAGACAGATCAGAAAAACAACAGAAAAAAATATGTAAAATGAAGAGTCGGTTTTTTGAAAATGTAAACAAAACTGGTCAACTCTTAGCTAAATATAAAAAAAGATATAAAAAATTCAAATAAAATCAGGAATGAAAGAGGAGATATTACAATTGATGCCACAGAAATGCAAAGGATCCTAAGAGACTACTTATGAGTAATAACAAATTGAATAACCTGAAAAGAAATGTATAATTTCCTACATACATGCAACCCACCAAGTTTAAATCATGAAGGCATAGATGTCTGAAGAGATTAATAATGAGTAAAAAGACTGAATAAGTAATGAAAAATCTCCCAACAAAGAAAAATTCAGGACTAGATGCCTTCGCTAGTAAATTCTACCAAACATTTAAAGAAAAATTAACACCAATCCTTTCCAAAGTTCTCCAAAAAACTGAAGAGGAGAGAACACTTCAAATTTTATTTCCTTAGGCCAGCATTACAGTAATACCAAAGCCAGACAAGAATACTATAAGAGAAGAAAATTATAGGCCAATATTCTTAATGAGCATAAATGCAAAAAATCCTCAACAAAATACTACTAACTGAATTCAAAGATATATTAAGAGGATCTTACACCATGATCAAGTGGGATTTTTCTCTGGGATGTAATAATGGTTCAACATATGCAAATCACTAATCTTGATACATTGCATTAACAAAATGAAGGAAAAAATAAATATAATAATCTCAATAGATGCAGAAAAAACATTTGACAAATTCAACATCCTTTCACGATAAAAACTCTCAACAAATTAAATATAGAAGTAAGTTACCTCAACCTCAACATAATAAAGGCCATATATGACACCCCACAGCAGATACCATATTCAATGGTGAAAAGCTGAAAGATTTTCTTTTTTTTTTTTTTTTTTTTTTTTTTGAGACGGAGTCTTGCTCTGTCTCCCAGCCTGGAGTGCAGTGGTGCGATCTTGGCTAACTGCAAGCTCCACCTCCCAGGTTCACGCCATTCTCCTGCCTCAGCCTCCTGAGTAGCTGGGATTACAGGCACCTGCCACCACTCCCAGCTAATTTTTTGTATTTTTAGTAGAGATGGGGTTTCACCATGTTAGCTAAGATGGTCTCAATCTCCTGAACTTGTGATCCGCCCGCCTCGGCCTCCCGAAGTGCTGGGATTACAGGCGTGAGCCATCGTGCCCGGCCAAGCTGAAAGATTTTCATGTAAGATCAAGAACAAAACAAGGGTGTCTACTTTCACCACATCTATTCAACATAGCACTGGAAATCCTAGCTAGGGTAATGGGGCAAAAAAGAAATAAAAGGCATCCAAGTAAGAAAGGAAGAAATAAGATTGCCCCTGTTAGTAAATGACATTATCGTAAGTATAGAAAACTCCAGATTCCATTTTTTAAAAAACTGTAAAAACTAACACATGGGCCAGGCGCAGTGGCTCACACTTGTAATCCCAGCACTTTGGGAGGCCGAGGCGGGCGGATCACGAGGTCAGGAGATCGAGACCACGGTGAAACCCTGTCTCTACTAAAAATACAAAAAAAAAAAAATTAGCCGGGCGTGGTGGCGGGCGCCTGTAGTCCCAGCTACTCGGAGAGGCTGAGGCAGGAGAATGGCGTGAACCCGGGAGGCGGAGCTTGCAGTGAGCCGAGATTGCGCCACTGCACTCCAGCCTGGGCGACAGAGCGAGACTCCGTCTCAAAAAAAACAACAAAAAAAAAAACAACAAAAAAAAACTAACACATGGATTCAGTAAGGTTGCACGACAACAAATCAACCAGCAAAAATAGTTGTATTTATACATACTAAAAACAAACTATCCCCCCCCAAAAAATTAAGAAAACAATCACATTTACAATTACATCAAAAAGCATAAAATACTTAGGAATAAATCTAACTTAGGAGGTGAAAGATCTTACACTGAAAAATATGAAACATTATTGAAAAAAATTGAAGAAGACACGAATGAAAAGTTATTCTGTGCTTATGAATTAAGAAGAATTAATATTCTTAAAAGTTATTACTACCAAAGCAATCTACAGAGTCAATGCAATCCATGTCAAATTACAATGGCATTTTTCATATAAACAGAAAAACAATCCTAAAATTCACCTGGAACCACTAAAGATCCCAAATAGCTAAAGCAATCTTGAGCAAGAAGAATGGAGCAGGAGGCATTACATGTCCTGATTTCAAAATATGATACATAGCTATAGTAATCAAAACAGTATGGTTCTGGCATAAAAACAGACATATAGAGCAATGGAATAGAATCCTTTTAACATATATAGTCAATTAATTTTTAACAAAGGTGCCAAGCATACACAATGGAGAAAGGATAATCTTCAATCAATAATATTGGAAAAGCTGGATATCCACATACATACAAAAGAATAAAATTAGACCCTACGTTACAATATACATAAAAAATTACTCAAAATTGATTAAAGACTTAAATGAAAGAATTGAAACTGTAAAACTCTTAGGAGAAAACTCCTTTACATTGGTCTTGACAATAGTTTTTTTAATTTGATTCCAAAAGCACAGACAGCAGAAGCATAAGTGAACAAGTGGGGCTACATCAAACTAAAAAGGTTTTGCATAGTAAAGCAAACAACTAACAAAATGAACAGCCAACCCTCGGAATGAGATAACATATTTGTAAACCATATTTGATAAGGGCTTAATATCCAAAATATATAAGGTACTCATACATCTCCTTATCTATATATGTATAAAACTGGATTAAAGAACAATTAATGAAATTTAATAGACCTTTTTTTCAAAGGAAACATACAAATGGCCAATAGGTGTATGAAAAGATGCTCAACATCATTAATAATCAGGAAAATCTAAGTTAAAATCACAATGTGATATCACCCCACCTGTTAGAATTGCTCTTATCAAGAACAGAGAAAGAGGTTGGAGGAAGGAAAGAAAGGGGGTATAAGAATAGCCACCATTGATTTTGACCCTTTGGTCAAAAGATACAAACTTTCTTTTATAAGATGAATAAGTATGGGATATCTAATGTATAGCATGGTGGCTATAGCTAACAATAAGGTATCATATAATTGAGCTTTGCTAAGAGTAGAGATCTCAGCTATTATCAGCAGAAAAATAAATATGGTAACTATGTGACATGATGGATATGTTAATTACCTTGACTGTGATAGTTATTTCACAATGTACATATATCAAAATATAATGTTTTATACCTTAAATGTATACAATTTTTGTCACTCTTCCCTCAATAAGCCTGAAAAAAATCTCTACGCAAAATCAAAAACATACAAAATGGCAAAAGTAAATTATTTTTTATCAATAATTATTTTAAACTCTTCAATCAAAAGACAGATTGAATGGATAAGAAACAAACAAACAAGGCCTAACGATGTATGGTCTACAAGAAACTCACTTTAGATTTAAAGATGCATATAGGCTGAAAGTGAAGAGATGAAAAAAAGATATTTCATTTAAATGATAATCAAAAAGAACAATGGTGGCTATTCATATGTCAGACAAAATAGACTTTTGAAACTGTCGCAAGAGACAAAGAAGAACATTGTATAATAGTAGTAGGGTCAATTTACCAGGAAAATGTAGCAATTATAAATATATATGCATCCAACATCAGAGCACCCAAGTATGTAAAGCAAACATTGACAGAACTGAAGGGAGAAATAGGCAGCAATATAATAATAATAGGAGGCTTCAAAACCCCACTTTCAATAATGAACAGCAATTCCAGACAGAAGATCAACAAGGAAGCAGAGGATTTGAATAACTCTATAGACCAAATGGACCTAACAGGTGTATACAGAACATTCCACCCAACAGCTGCAGCATGCACATCGTTCTCAGGTGCACATAGACCTTTCTCCAGGATAGATCATGTGTTAGGACACAAAACAAGTCTTAACTAACTTAAGAAGATTTAAATTATATCAAGTATCTTTTCTGACCACAATGGAATAAAACTGGAAATCAATAACAGAAGACAAACTAGAAAATTCACAAATAAGTAAAAACTAGACAGTATACTTTTAAACAACTATTGGGTCAAGAAAGAAATAAAAAATAAGTTTGAAAATACAGCAACACAAATCAAAATGAAGCACAATATACCAAAATTTATGGGATATGACAAAAGTAGTACTATGAGGGACGTTCACAGCAATAAACACTTATTAATAGAGTAAAAATATCTAAAACAACTAAATTTCCATTTCAAAGAGGTAGAAAAAGAAGAACAAACAAAGGCATAATTAAACTCTGGGAAATTTCTCCCATTGCAGGGAAGTTTATAAATCTTAGACCACATACATCTGGAATCCGCTCACTAGATAAATTGATGTTTTGGTGCTAACATCAAGAATAGTCTATCTTTTTTTTTGCGTTTTCTCTTCTATGAGTCTCTAGATAGCGGGAAATCTCCACTATGATCTTTGATTGATATTAGCAATGTAACTCTAGATTATACCTGCACTGTGTTCCAGAAGCAACATTTTTATCAAAAACTTTAGAGATTTTCTTGTGTTTTCTACAGTTTTTGTTATACAAACACTGATTTTTATGTGATTTTGTGGGATCATCACAAATGTGGGGCAAATAAGGGTCTAAAGATGGATAACTCAGCTTCGGAAATGCTAGTATCACACAGTGTTCATTACACCACCTTTCCCAGTGTTTTCTGTTGAACAATATGGATAGACTTAATGTGGAATGAAAACAGAATCATGGGTACCGTCTGATAAGGGGAAAATTTGACCTTAAAATTAAATTTAATTAATGGCCCCGTCTAACCCATTTCAGAGTTTCCTGGGGGTGAGAGATTCATATCTAAGCTTTCCACCTCTAATGAGGAGCGGCTTCATGAAGGAACAGACAGGATTGCTCCAGAAGGTCATTGATTTTCAGCCTCTAAAAGGACAACTGTAATCCTGGTTGATCTTAACTCTCAGATTTAATAAAATCAGTTTAAACATTTTAGACACTGTCGGGGGAGATCCAGTATTTCTGTGTGTTCACTTTGTCCATGGAAAAGGGATTTTATTTTACTACTCAGGAGGAGAAAACATTGTAGTGAAAAATTTCAGCTCGTCTCTGCACTCTCACAAATTTTCTCTTTCCGTACTTAGAGTCCAGGATACTCACTAGGTTTGAAGGAGCACTTAATTTGCCTCAAAAATGGAATCAGATTTCTCCTTCTCTCGCTTCCTGATATCTAGGTCTCTTACAAGGATACTGGACTCATTGCTTTCTCAATCCATGTACTAAAACCGGGGCAAGTCTCTGCCCCTCGCACCCTGCTTCGCAGGAGAGAGAACTGTTGGCCCTATCTTGGTTTCAGTTACCTAGGACTCCTGTATTTCAGGATTACAGGCACATCCTGGAAACATATTAGTCAGATAGGTATTTGTGCTTTTTGTTTTTACCCATTAGTACTCAAGAGAGAAGGCGGAGTATCTTTGTCACTCCCTCCCAACTTCAACAAAAGCAATTCTATAATTTATGCTTTCAGAGATTCCAAATAAAAATTAGCTATGCAACAGTATTTTAATATAGAAACACATCCCCATAGAGATGAGCTTTGTCTTCTGTGAAGACATGGAGAGAAGGCAAGGGAGGACCTGAGGAGGGGCTGGTAGAAGGGAAGGAGACGGGTCAGGAAGCCTCTTTTTTAGAGAGGGTAGTGCTGCATCATCCCGGCTGGGCCAGCCCTGGAGGGAGGTATGTGAGCTGGCTGTAGAATTAATTGAATTTCACAACTTGCCTCACATTCCTGCTGACACAAAGTGCCTTGTAAGGAGGGAGGCATCGCAGGATGCCAACACAATGGCAAGACCAAGGCTGGGCACTGCTGTGAGCCTTTCTTTATACAACTCCTGGCTCAAAATAGCTTGCCTGTTAGCACCCCAGCTGAGAATCCCCACTGGCAAAGGAAGACGAAGTGTGCCGTCTCTAAGATACAGCTGGCCCTCTGCTCTGAGATGAAGCCCTGGACCTGCAGAAGCCCTTCCCCTCTCAGAGCCCTAGAGTCCTCACCTATATAGAAGGTATTTTGACAACATGAATTTTAAGTTCCTTCCAGCTGTGACACTGCATTCATCTAATGATCTGAGAATCAACTCAAGACCTCCTTTAGCAACAGTTCCCCAGCTTCATTCGTGTGCAGAATCAGTGTATACTTAGGACCCAAGCTCCCTGCCTTACTTCTCCCTTAGATATTAACCAAGGGCAGAACAGAGTTTTGCACCAGGCACTCTACAAGTCTTCACAAAGGTTACCATATGCAATCTTCACAGCAATATTGTAAGGGATTAAGGTTGAGTCTCATTTTTTTAATAAGGAGGTAACAGCTCAAAGAATTTGGGGGGCTTGACCAATGCCAACAAATTTGTAAACAAAAGAGTTAGAATGTAAGTGTAAACTCTACAACTCCAGTGCAAGAGTCTGTTTCCACAACTCTTCTACTCACACAAGCCTGAATTGCTTCTGTGACCCTTCCCAGTCCCATGGCACTGCCTTTCTCAGTACCTGGCATAACGTTGTTACTAAATACATGTTTATTACTGAATGGCTGTCTAAATGCATCTATGATTTATTGGATTAAATATATTAGAGCATTTGATCAGTAAGCAGAAGCATTATTGCAAATAACATTTCTTGCCAACAAATTCCGATTTCTCAAATAATATTTCTAAGAATACTCCTGCACAACCTTCACTTATTCATGTATTCATGCATTCAAAAAATGGCACCTACAAGATGCTAGGCACTATGCCAGAGGTTGGTTCAAAGAAGAAATACTCCCAGAATACATAGCACAAACTGTCTTGTGGGAGGACAGCCTAAATAAAATGAATATGCAATTACAATGTGGATATGTGCTGTGAGGGAAAGTTGCCCTCAGAGCTGAGAATGTGCCCTGGGGAGTCAGGGTGTGCTTTCCTGCATGCTTGGCAATTCCACTGAGATTTACAGGATGTATAGCTGTTAGCCACGTGAGGGAGGCTTACAGTATAATCATTTTACGCAGCAGACAGCATGTGCAGAGGTGCTCCAGTAGGATGAATGATGGTCCGCTATGTGAACAGAAAGAAGGCTCTGGAGGCTGAGATGAGACTGACAACGTGCTGACACCCATAACTCACAGAGGACAGAGATAGCTTCTAGTACTCATACCTGTAAAGCTTCTCATACTTATGCTCATCAAGCATCCTTTCTCTGGAGAGCTGCTTTTTTTAAAGGCCAATCACTCCATTCATGGCCTGCAGCTCACTCCCACCGTCTTCAAATATTTCAACATTTTTAGTTTTTTCTGGGTTCAGCCTCATTGATATCCCTTTCTCTTTTGCAGAATTACCATTAGTATATAAACATACCCTAGTATCTCCTATCTAAAAGAAGAAAAATTTCCATTAATGCTTATATTCCCTTAACATCTGCCACACAGTTGCTCTCCTTCCTTCCTTCCTCTTTCTTTTTCTTTCTCTTTCTTTGCTTTCTTTCTTTCTCTTTCTTTCTTTTCTTGCTTCCTTACTTTCTTGATTTCTTCCTTGTTTTCTTGCTTTCTTTCTTGCTTTGAGACTGGGTCTTGCTCCATCACCCAGGCTGGAGTGCAGTGGCCCGATCTTGGCCCACTGTAGCCTTGACCTCTCTGGGCTCAGGTTATCCTCCAACCTCAGTCTCCCAAGTAGCAGAGACCACTGGTGCATGCCACCACACCCAGCTAATTTTTGTACTTTTTTGTAGAGGTGGGGTTTCGCCATGTTGCACAGGCTGGTCTTGAACTCCTGAGCTCAATAATCTTCCCACCTTGGCCTCCCAAAGTGCTAGGATTACAGGTGTGAGGCACTGTACCTGGCTTCTATTTCTTTTTATAGATAAAATTCATTATAAGTTTATCTTCATAAGCAATTTCTCATGTCCAATTCTCTTTCTCTCTCTCTCTGTCTGTATGTCTCTCTCTCTGTCACACACACACGCACACACACACACTTTTCTTAAATTGGGAAATATTACACACATTTAGAAAAAGGCAACAACCAATTAATTGTCACCCAGGACAAAAATAGAACAATAGAACAGTGTCAGCTCTCAGAAGCCCTCCCTCTGCCCTTCCCAGTTCTCTCCACTTCAAAATTAATCACTATTCTTAATTTTACTTGTGCAATTTCTTACTTTGCTTTGTAGTTTTACCACCTATGCATGCATTCTTAAGTGCTATAGTTTAGCTTACCTGGTATTGCCTGATGTTTTAAATTTGCATAAACGTAAACATATGGTAGGAAATTATTTGTATTTAGCGTCTTTCTATCAGCATCATGTTTGTGGGAGTTATCCATGTTATTGCACAAAGCTGTAATTTATACATTTTTACTGATGAAAAGTCATCCATTCTATTTTTGAAAAACATCGGATTATTTCCAATTTAGGGTTCTTATAAATAATGCTGTAATGAACACCCTTGCACACATCTATCTGTTAGTACATATCTGTAGACATTCATTTTGGATGTATGTAGGTGTGAAAGTGAGGGATCATAGACTACATACATTCAACTTTCATAGATAATAAAAAATGTTTTTCAAAATATTTATACCTACTTACATATCTACTGAGAGTGTTTGAAGAGTGCTTGTTGTTCCACATCATATTTGTCAGGACTTAGAATCATTAGTCTTTTTTCTCATAGCCATTCTGGTGGTGGAATGTTGTATTGCCTGTTATTTAAATTTGCATTTCTTTGATTACTATCTAAACTTCTAAAAATAAATTTATTCGACAATTGGACAAATACTTTGGTAAAGTGCTTGTTCAGATCTCTTGTACTTTTTTCTATTGGACAGTCTTTTTTTAATGAATTTGCTAAAGGTAATTTTACATTCTGTATATGAGCTCAGTGTTGGTTAAATGGGCTGCAAATATCTTCTCCCACACTGTAGCTCACTATTTTTGTTTCTTAATATTGTCTTTTTTAAATAACAGTGTTTAATTACAATATAATGCCATTTTACAACATTTTCCTTTTTACTAGATATGTATGTCTTATTTTAAATAGGTTTTTTGACACCAAGGTTATGAGCATATTTGTATATATTATCTTCTAGAAGTCTTACCATTTTACAATTCATATATAGATTTCCAGCTCCCCTGAAATTTATTTTTGTGCTAAGTACAATTTCATTTTTGTTCATTTGCATATTTGGTTGACCCAGCACCATTTATTGAAAAAGTTTTTCTTTTCCTAGTGTTCTATAATTCTTCTTTTGTTTAAAGAAACTGAGAATTTATAAGTAGGCATAAATCTGGGCTGTTTATCATTTCTTTGGTCTACATGTATGTCTTTATCATAATACCATAATGAATTATGTATGATATTTGGGACAGAATTCTTTATAAATATTCTTTTTCGGATCAAGGTGATTCTGTTTTATTCCTAGTTTGCTAAGACATCAAAGAGGAATAAATGTTAAATTTCATCAACATTTTTGCATCTGTTGAAATGATCATAGAATATTTCTCACTCTGTTAGCATGGTAAATCACATTATTTGATTTTTTTAATATTTAAACCACCTGGAATTAACCCAACATGGTCATGAAGATTCATACTTTTCATATCTATTATGAGCTATATTTGCAGAAATGTGTTAGGCTTTTTGGATCTTTCTTCTTCAAGAATGAGATTGTACTTTATTTTTCATTCACCTAAGGTATATGTCAAATTGGAATATTAAGCTTATTCTGGACACAGAGAACAAATACAGTAGTAATCCTTGTGTTCCTTTTGGAAAAATCATATTCTAAATAACTGAAAGAAAGCTTTTAACCATTGTTATTATTTTTGCCTAAATATTATGAGAATTTTCCAAGGACATTCCATGTATTAACTTTTCTTTGTTGGAAGGTTTTAAATTGCAGGACTCATCTGTCTTAACATTTAGAGGACTCTTGATTATTTTTCTTTCATCAACTTTAGTATTTTCTTTTTCTAGATATTTTACAATTTAGTCTACATTTTAAAATTTGTTATAATAACAAGTCATCACATATTATCTAGTGTTTTGGCATTTATATCAACACTTCTTATCGTTATTAAAAGCGAACCTTCAAGTCTTCTTTTTTTGTTGTCAGAGTCTTAACAATTTCGTTATTCTTTTCAAAAAAAACTTTTAACTTTTAAGCCCTTCTTTGCATGTATTTCAATTTACTTATTTTCACTTGTCTCTTTATCGTTTCGTTCTCTAAGCTTTATGTGAGTTTCACTTCTTTTACTCTTTCTTTCTGACATGGATGCTTAGGTAACCAGTTTTTCAGCTTTTATTCTTTTATGATATTTGCATTTTATATTTTACATTTATCTTTAATTATGTGTTTGCTTATAGTCCAAAAATTTGATATATAGCAGTTTCATTATCATTCAGCTCAAATATTTTCTAATTATATTTGATCTCTATGTAGAAGCATATATTCAAAACCATGCTTCTTAATTTTTAGACAAATGAGAACATCTTAGTTATTTTTCTGTTATTGAGTTCTGGCTTAATATCACTGTGGTCAATGAGCCTACTCTGTAGAATGTCACTCTTTTGAAATTTATTGAGATTTCTTTTATGGCCCAGCATGCGGTCAATGTTGGTAAATGTTCCATGTGTACTTGAAAATAATGTTTATTCTGTATTTGTTGGGTGCAGTGTTCTATATGTTGCATATTCTATCACATGTGCTGATTATTTTGTTTAAATCTTTTTTATCCTTACTGATTATTTTGCCTGCTTGTTTTATCAGTTACTGAGAGATAAAAGTTGAAATTTTTGAATATGGTTTGGGTTATCCTATTTCTCTCTTTACTTCTGTCAGTCTTTGCATTAAATTCAAAGCACTAATAGTAGGAGCATATACATTAGAATTGATAATTGAGCTTTTAGCACGATGAAATGTCAATTTCTAACTGCATATCTCCAGACCTGACCATTCTCTTGAACTCCACACTCATCCATCCAATTGCTCACTCAATAGCTCCACTTGATGGCCTAGTGAGCTTTCAAAATATTACATATCTGAAACAGAAGTCCTGATTATCTTTCTTAAACTCTTAACTTTCTTAAACTTCCTCCAGATTTCCTTCTTTCAATAAATAGCACTACCAATCCTCCAGTTACTCAAACCATGAACTTAGAAATACTTCATGATGTCCCTCTTTCTCTCAAGCTTTTCAAGGCCTTATACTGTGGCCTGCAAAGCTCTACGTGATCTGACATTTTGTCTTCTACCTTGTTTTGTGTTGTTCTCCTGTAATACTATATTCTACTACATTACCTTTTTCAAGTTTCCATAGTCTTTTCCAACACAGGATATTTGCACACACTATTCCGTATACGTGGACTTCTCTTGCCTCTATTATGCAACAGCATTATTCTTCTTCTTTAAAGGAAAGCCCTCAGAATGGACCTTCTTGTCCACTTGGGTTTTTTAATCATCTCATTATCTCATTGGCTCCCATTATTATCAATATACCTTGAAATTATTTTATATGTCTTTTTCTTTGATTTTGCTTGTTTCTCCCAGTAGAAATAGCTTCTTAACAAAAGAATTGCATTTTATTTGCTGTTTTCTGTACCTCCACTGGCTTGAATAATGCTTCATACAGAGCAAGCTGTCAACACAAAACTGTTAAATGAAAAAACCAACAAATGGTTAAAAGTCCTTTTAAAACGTTGCGTTTTATTCTAATAAGGAGGAAAATTTTCGACGCAGTAAAATTGCGGAGAGTTTGACATGATCTTTTTACATTTTGAAAAGATTATTCTGGCTGATTTGTGGAGAATGTTTCAGAGGAAAGCAAGCATGAATGTATGAAAGCCAGTCCACGTAAGAATTGCTGTCCACTTAACCTAGATTTATGATAGTTAAGATGGAGAGAACCTTTGGTGTCAGGGAGAAACCAGTTGTTAAAGAATGACAATTACATTTTTTTCTTTTTTTCTTTTTATTATACTTTAAGTTTTAGGGTACATGTGCACAACACGCAGGTTTGTTACATATGTATACATGTGCCATGATGGTGTGCTGCACCCATTAAGTCATCATTTACATTAGGTATCTCCTAATGCTATCCCTCCCCCATTCCCCCACCCTACGACAGGCTCCAGTGTGTGATGTTCCCCACCCTGTGTCCAAGTGTTCTCATTGTTCAATTCCCACCTATAAGTGAGAACATGTGGTGTTTGGTTTTCTCTCCTTGTGATAATTTGCTCAGAACGATGATTTCTAGCTTCATCCATGTCCCTACAAAGGACATGAACTCATCATTTTTTATGGCTGCATAGTATTCCATGGTGTATAGGTGCCACATTTTCTTAATCTAGTCTATCATTGATGGACATTTAGGTTGGTTCCAAGTCTTTGCTATTGTGAATAGTGCCACAATAAACATAAGTGTGCATGTGTCTTTATAGTAGCATGACTTATGGTCCTTTGCGTATATACCCAGTAATGGGATTGCTGGGTCAAATGGTATTTTTAGTTCTAGACCCTTGAGGAATCGCCACACTGTCTTCCACAGTAGTTGAACTAGTTTACACTCCCACCAACAGTGGAAAAGCGTTCCTATTTCTCCACATCCTCTCCAGCACCTGTTGTTTCCTGACTTTTTAATGATCGCCATTCTAACTGGTGTGAGATGGTATCTCATTGTGGTTTTGATTTGCATTTCTCTGATGACCAGTGATGATGAGCATTTTTTCATGTGCATTGAATCTATAAATTACCTTGGGCAGTATGGCCATTTTCATGATATTGATTCTTCCTACCCATGAGCATGGAATGTTATTCCATTTGTATCCTCTTTTATTTCATTGAGTGGTGGTTTGCAGTTCTCCCTGAAGAGGTCCTTCACATCCCTTGTAAGTTGGATTCCTAGGTATTTTATTCTCTTTGTAGCAATTGTGAATGGGAGTTCACTCGTGATTTGGCCCTTGTTTGTCTGTTATTTGTGTATAGGAATGCTTGTGATTTTTGCACATTGATTTTGTGTCCTGAGATTTTGCTGAAGTTGCTTATCAGCTTAAGGAGACTTTGGGCTGAGGCCATGGGGTTTTCTAAATATACAGTCATGTCATCTTCAAACAGGGACAATTTGACTTCCTCTTTTCCTGATTGAATACCCTTTATTTCTTTCTTTTGCCTGATTGCCCTGGCCAGAACTTCCAACACTATGTTGAATAGGAGTGGTGAGAGAGGGCATCCCTGTCTTGTGCCAGTTTTCAAAGGGAATGCTTCCAGTTTTTGCCCATTCAGTATGACATTGACTGTGAGTTTGTCAGAAATAGCTCTTATTATATTGAGATCCACTCCATCAATACCTAATTTATTGAGAATTTTTAGCATGAAGTGCTGTTGAATTTTGTTGAAGACCTTTTCTCCATCTATTGAGATAATTATGTGGTTTTTATCTTTGGCTCTTTATGTGATGGATTACATTTATTGATTTGCGTATGTTGAACCAGCCTTACATCCCAGGGATGAAACCAACTTGATCATGGTGGATAAGCTTTTTGATGTGCTGCTGGATTTGGTTTGCCAGTATTTTATTGAGGATTTTTGCATAGATGTTCGTCAGAGATATTGGTCTAAAATTCTCCCTTTGTTGTGTCTCCACCAGGCTTTGGTA
This sequence comes from Hylobates moloch, assembly GCF_009828535.3. Taxonomy (NCBI): domain Eukaryota; kingdom Metazoa; phylum Chordata; class Mammalia; order Primates; family Hylobatidae; genus Hylobates; species Hylobates moloch. Next base: position 79,447,852 of record NW_026652278.1, read on the forward strand.
TCAGGATGATGCTGGCCTCAAAAAAATGAGTTAGGGAGGATTCCCTCTTTTTCTATTGATTGGAATAGTTTCAGAAGGAATGGAACCAGCTCCTCTTTGTACCTCTGGAAAAATTCGGCGTGAATCCGTCTGGTCCTGGACTTTTTTTGGTTTGTAGGCTATTAGTTATTGCCTCAATTTCAGAGCCTGTTATTGGTCTATTCAGGGATTCAACTTCTTCCTGGTTTAGTCTTGGGAGGGTGTATGTGTCCAGGAATTTATCCATTTCTTCTAGAATTTCTAGTTTATCTGTGTAGACATGTTTATAGCATTCTCTGATGGTAGTTTGTATTTCTGTGGGATCAGTGGTGATATCCTCTTTATCATTTTTTATTGCATCTATTTGACTCTTCTCTCTTTTCTTCTTTATTAGTCTTCCTAGTGGTCTATCAGTTTTGTTGATCTTTTCAAAAAACCAGCTCCTGGATTCATTGATTTTTTTTGAAGGGTTTTTATGTCTCTATCTCCTTCAGTTCTGCTCTAATCTTAGTTATTTCTTGTCTTCTGCTAGCTTTTGAATTTGTTTGCTCTTGCTTCTCTAGGCCTTTTAATTGTGGTGTTAGGGTGTCAATTTTAGATCTTTCCTGCCTTCTCTTGTGGGCATTTAGTGCTATAAATTTACCTCTACACACTGCTTTAAATGTGTCCCAGAGATTCTGGTACATTGTGCCTTTGTTCCTTTGTTCTCATTGGTTTCAAAGAACATCTTTATTTCTGCCTTCATTTCATTATTTACCCACTAGTCATTCAGGAGCAGGTTGTTCAGTTTCCATGTAGTTGTGTGGTTTTGAGTAAGTTGCTTAATCCTGAGTTCTAATTTGATTGCACTGTGGTCTGAGAGACAGTTTGTTGTGATTTCTGTTCTTTTACATTTGCTGAGACGTGCTTTACTTCCAACTATGTGGTCAATTTTGGAATAAGTGCAATGTGGTGCTGAGAAGAATGTATATTCTGTTGATTTGGAGTGGAGAGTTCTGTAGATGTCTATTCGGTCTGCTTGGTGCAGAGCTGAGTTCAATTCCTGGATATCCTTGTTAAGCTACTGTCTCATTGATCTGTCTAATATTGACAGTGGGGTGTTAAAGCCTCCCATTATTATTGTGTGGGAGTCTAAGTCTCTTTGTAGGTCTCTAAGGACTTGTTTTATGAATCTGGATGTTCCTGTATTGGGTGCATATATACATATATATTTAGGATAGTTAGCTCTTCTTGTTGAATTGATCCCTTTACCATTATGTAATGGCCTTCTTTGTCTCTTTTGATCTTTGTTGGTTTAAAGTCTGTTTTATCAGACACTAGGACTGCAACCCCTGCTTTTTTTTTTTTTTTTTTTTTTTTGCTTTTCCATTTTGCTTTCCATTTGCTTTATTTTGAGCCTATGTGTGTCTCTGCAAGTGAGATGGATCTCCTGAATACAGCACACTGTTTGGTCTTGACTCTTTATCCAATTTGCCAGTCTGTGTCTTTTAATTAGTGCATTTAGCCCATTTACATTTAAGCTTAATATTGTTATGTGTGAATTTGATCCTGTCATTATGATGTTAGCTGGTTATTTTGCCCATTAGTTGATGCAGTTTCTTCCTAGCATCGATGGTCTTTACAATTTGGCATGTTTTTGCAATGGCTGCTACCAGTTGTTCCTTTCCATGTTTAGTACTTCCATCAGGAGCTCTTGTAAAGCAGGCTTGGTGGTGACAAAATCTCTCAGCATTTGCTTGTCTGTAAAGTATTTTATTTCTCCTTCACTTACGAAGCTTATTTTGGCTGGATATGAAATTCTGGTTTGAAAATTCTTTTCATTAAGTATGTTGAATATTGGCCGCCCCCCTCTCTTCTGGTTTGTAGGGTTTCTACCAAGAGATCCACTGTTAGTCTGATGGGCTTCCCTTTGTTGGTAACCCAACCTTTCTCTCTGGCTGCTCTTAACAGTTTTTCCTTCATTTCAGCCTTGGTGAATCCGACAATTGTGTGTCTTGTGGTTGCTCTTCTCAAGGAGTATCTTTGTGGTGTTCTCTGTATTTCCTGAATTTGAATGTTGGCCTGCCTTGCTAGGTTGGGGAAGTTCTCCTGGATAATATCCTGAAGACTGTTTTCCAGCTTGGTTCCATTCTCTCCGTCACTTTCAGGTACACCAATCAAAAATAGATTTGGTCTTTTCACATAGTCCCATATTTCTTGGAGGCTTTGTTCATTTATTTTTACTCTTTTTTCTCTAAACTTCTTGCTTCATTTCATTCATTTGATCTTCAATCACTGATACCCTTTCTTCAACTTGATTGAATCAGCTACTGAAGCTTATGCATGCATCATGTAGTTCTTGTACCATGGTTTTCAGCTCCATCAGGTCATTTAAGGTCTTCTCTACATTGTTTATTCTAGTTAGCCATTTGTCTAATCTTTTTAAAAGGTTTTTAGCTTCCTTGTGATGAGTTCAAACATCCTCCTTTAGCTCAGAGAAGTTTGTTATTACTGACCTTCTGAAGCCTACTTCTGTCAACTTGTCAAAGTCATTCTCCATCCAGCTTTGCTCCATTGCTGGCGAGGAGCTGCAATCCTTTGGAGGAGAAGAGGTGCTCTGGTTTTTAGAATTTTCAGCTTTCCTGCTCTGGTTTCTCCCCATCTTTGTGATTTTATCTGCCTTTGGTCTTTGATGATGGTGACCTACAGATAGGATTTTGGTGTGGATGTCCTTTTTGCTGATCTTGATGTTATTCCTTTCTGTTTGTTAGTTTTCCTTCTAACAGTCTGGTCCCTTAGTTGCAGGTCTGTTCGAGTTTGCTGGAGCTCCACTCCACACCCTGTTTGCCTGGGTATCACCAGCAGAGGCTGCAGAACAGCAAATATTGCTGCCTGATCCTTCCTCTGGAAGCTTCATCTCAGAGGGGCACCCAAGTGTATAAGGTGTCAGTCGGCCCCTACTTGGAGGTGTCTCCCAGTTAGGCTACACGGGGGTTAGGGACCCACTTGAGGAGGCAGTCTGTCTGTTCTCAGAGCCCAAACACCATGCTGGGAGAACCACTGCTCTCTTCAGAGCTGTCAGACAGGCACGTTTAAGTCTGCAGAAGTTTCTGCTGGCTTTTGTTCAGCTATTCCCTGCCCCCAGAGGTGGAGTCTACAGAGGCAGGCAGGCCTCACTGAGCTGTGATGAGCTCAACCCAGTTAGAGCTTCCAGGCCGCTTTGTTTGCCTACTCAAGCCTCGGCAATGGCGGACACCCCTCCCTCAGCCAGGCTGCCACCTCGCAGCTCAATCTTGGACTGCTGCGCTAGCAGTCAGCAAGGCTCCGTGGGCCTGGGACCTGCCAAGCCAGGTGAGGGATATAATCCGCTGGTGTGCCATTTGCTAAGACCATTGGAAAAGCACAGTATTTGGGTGGCAGTGTCCCAAATTTCCAGCTACAGTATGTCACAGCTTCCCTTGGCTCAGAAAGGGAAATCCCCAGACCCCTTGCACTTCCCAGGTGAGGATATGCCCCGCCCTGCTTTGGCTCACCCTCCATGGGCTACATCCACTGTCCAACCAGTCCCAGTGAGATGAACTAGGCACCTCATTTTGAAATGCAGAAATCACCCATCTTCTGTGTTGACCATGCTGGGAGCTGCAGACCGGAGCTCTTCCTATTCAGCCATCTTGGAACCGGCTCCCTACATTTTTTTCTTTATGCAACTGAATGCTTATGCCGTTCTCTAAGGTAAGGAACACTGGAAGAGACTACTATTGGAAGGGAAGGCTGTAAGTTCCAACTTGGAGATACTGAGTCTGAGATATCTAAGAGATGCCCAAGGGAAAAAATGAAATAGGAAATAGGAGATTGGTCACACTTTAAGTGGCCACATGTTTAGGTTTATTTCAGACAGTGAAGTTTATGCCAATTGTGCCAGTGAAATACAGTTTATAGTGCCTTCCCCCACTCCTAAAATTAGTTCTTTAGGTATATGGCATCAGAACTTGGTCAGAGCTGAAGACATATTTGGTAGTCTTCTGCATCTGAATTTAAGTACTGGGAATAGATTTTGTTACTTAAGGAGAGAGCATCAAGTGAGAAAAGAAAAAAATCAAGGATGACGGTTTTAAAACTCCAATAACAATATTGAGAATGTTGAGTCTGCAAAGGAGGTAAAGATATGCCTAGTTTTGTGGAAAGACAAAAAAAAGAGATAATAATTTCTACATGTTTATGTAAAAAATAGCAAATGGCTCTAAGTTGACAGAGCCTTCATACAAATTAAAATTGATAAATGATATTAATATGTTTGATTCTAAGATCCTCCCATCTCTTCCAAAATATTAGTTTCTGAGGCAGCACTGGTATATCACTGGAAGAGAGGAATCAAAACATGGTAAAAAGAAGAGAAAAGGCCAGGAAGGAGCAATGTTGATTGCTGCGCAAAGAAGGAGGTGTAGTCATTCTATTTGGTGAAGCAGATTGTAAGGAGGTTTGGACAGATGCAAATTTCAAGCTGTAAATACTCCAGACCATCTCCAGAGCCACAGGACATCCACAACACATACAATAATGCCAGGGATGCAGCAGAATCTCTATAAATAGTGTCAGTTGAGAAGCTAATTTACTTGCTTGGCACCTAATTCTTCGGTGTTTTCATACCAACTGTGGCAGGCAGAATAATGGACCCTCAAAGTTGCCCCCATCCTAATTCCCCAACCTGTGAATACCTTACATGGCAAATGGAATTTTGGATACGTGATTAGGTTAAGAATCTTGAGATGGGAAGGTTACTTTGCATGATCCGGGTGGGACTAATACAATCACGAGAACCTTTACAAGAGGGTGGCAGGAATATCAGAGTAAGAGACAGATTTGAAGATGCTAGTCAGCTGCCTCTGAAAAATAGAGGAAGAGACCCTGAACCAAGCAAAGTGAATGGCATCTAGAAGCTGGAAAAGATAACGACAGGGATTCTTCCCTAGAGCCTCCAGAAGGAGCACAGCTTGGTTTGACACTTTGGTTTTAGCTCAGTAAGACTCATTTGGAACTTCTGGCTTCCAGAAATATAAGATAATAAATCCATGCTGTGTTAGGGCATTACATTTATGGTAATTTATTACAATAGCAATAGAAAATGAACCTATCAACACACCCAGGAATGTAAACTGATATGCACTTTTTCATGCTCTGAAATCAGAAGCAATGAATTCTTTTCAGGAAATTCTTTTCAAGTATTTAAGTTTCTGCATGCTAACTGGGACTGTGTCTCAGAAGATGGCACAGGCAAATATTTACACACAAATTTAGATTTTTAAACCAAGAATGAATAGAAAATTTGATTCCACAAAAGAATTACTTACCTTGAATCACATAGCCAGGCATTGATAAATTAGCAGTAGAATCCAAGTCGCCTTAAATCCCCATCAGTGCATATACTTTCCTACTGACTTTTATTTACTGAACCTGCGTAGGTTCTTCTAAATCAACTAAACACAGTTCACTTTGAAAGGAATGTTTCATTCCTCTGTAGAACTACTGGTTTGTAATTTATATTGTAGGGTAAAACGATAGTTAAAAGGTATAGCCCATGGCATAGAGAAATTTCTACTCATTTATTCAGTCACTCACTTAATCCATAATTCATTTATTTATTCATTCAACGTCATGCAAGTGTAAGGGGCTACGATATGCCAGACACTGCTATAGAGACTGGACATAATGTTGACTAGGACAGACAAGAGTTCTATTATCACGGGATTTTTATTCTAGGAGGAAAAGACAGACAATAAACACCCAAAGTAAATAATAAGCTGCCAACTAGTGATAATGGCCGTATTGTGATAGGCATACCGGAGGTCTGGAGTGGTCATAAGAGGCTCTCTAAGGAGATAATATTTAAGTTTATGCCTAAATGAACAGAAAAATCCAGTCACAGGAAAGAACATTTTAGGTAGAAGAAGTAACAACAGCCACAGGGAGCTGTGCGGTCCCATGGATTTAATTTGCGTTATGGACTGCAATGCACTGAGTAAGACAGACATGTCTGTAAGTTATGGTTTTATTACAAATTGGATATGTCATCGCAGGTAAGTTATTTATCTGAGACTCAATTTCTTTATCTCTAAAATGGGGTTATTAAACATACTCCAGTGAGTTGTGGTAAAGACTAAATTATATAGTATTTGTGGACGTGCTTAGCATATAGTAGAAAGCTCAATGCATTGTATACTTTTTTCCTTTGAAAGAGAAGGCACATAATGCTTACTCTGGCACAATTCTTATTTCAAAGAGATCCTCCTAAAACATTCAAAAGGATAGAGGGGAGTGGAGCCAGAGGAAAAGATCCAGGGGAATTGCAATCTATTCACAGCTGAGAGAAGAGATTGAATTGTGCGATTGGGTGGTAGTCAGTCATGGCTGAGGAAACATCTCCAATCAAGGAGAGAAATGTTCAAAATAAAATATAGTGAATAGAATATAGTGGGTTGCGCTGATCTGGTGGTGAAAATCACAGAATTTGGACATCACTCAACTCCAATTTATCAGTTTAAAAGCAATGTCCTTCCTTTGATTATTTTCCCAAACCAGCTAATTAAAAATGTCTTTGCCCAGTGAGAGACCATGATTGACAACAACCATCTCTTAAACCTACAGCTATTTAACAGTGTGTTTCCTTTATTCTAACATTTGCACTTATAATGGATGAGTTGTTAACACTGTGAAATTATCTGAGCACAACCTTGTGTATGTTGCAATGCCCTCCCTCGTCTCTCTGGGATAGTAAGCAGCAAGCCCTTACTGGTGAGCAGGCTGAGGTCAGCCACGGCAGAGTTGGGGCTAATGGCTCAATACCAACAGCTCACAATGTTGCTTATCAAGCACCACTAGGAGGCACAGTCCCAGGGCTCGCTGCAGGAAACTCAACAGTCATTCCTAGGAGGAGTGCCCAGAGCAGTTCCCTGGAGAAGCCCAAGAAATACAGGCTCCAAGGGGGCAAATAGAAATGTTATTAAATGTCTTTCTTGTGTCAGATCCTCCTCAGGGGACTATGAAGAATGCAAAATTCAGCAAGCATTCAGCATTTCTATGCTTTCTTTTCTTAAAGTTCAGACTTCTTTGTCTCATGATCACTATTCAACCAATACAATCTATCTTCCATTACCACCACTCACCAAAACCGATCTCCCTAATGACAAACAGAGTGTCCACATCTCAGATGCCTACAAGGGCAAGGCGTTGACCTTCTTACCACTGTCCTCTCCGTTGGACAATATGATAAACAAAATGTCCTCTCCGTTGGACAATATGATAAACAAAATATAATTTTTTTTCCACTTCTTTGTTATGTATTAGTCTCCATTTCTAGGTGTTTGCCTTTACCTGACCCTTAGATATGCTGGTCTCCAAACAAGAATTTTGAGTCTCTTCTATTCTATCTTTGCCTGCTCCTCCTGACAACACAACCATGACCATGGAACCAGTCAGCAACCAAATGTTGAACACTCATTCTGGCAGAAACATTTGTGCCACCTCAAAATTCACAGACGTGCATGGGTTGTGAATAAACAAATGAGCATGGGTTTTTTCTCTTGACAGCTCAGGACCTCAAAGAGACACTACATCAGCTGGCCACATTGCAACCTAAACACAGACTATACAAAGGGGATTGTAATAAATCTAGAGGCATTTTATCTAAATCTCCAAGTTATTTGCAAATACTCTAGCAATTTTATAATTTTAATCAACATAAGTCCTGATCCCATGATAAGAAAAAGCACATGTAACTCACACATCAATTGGCATTTCCTGGCCTTTTGATACCTTGTTAAGATCATCTAGAATCTTCATTCCATATTTTGTGGAATATTAACTTTCTCAGAGATTGTTTTTAAATACATAAGAGACCAAGGCTTTCATGACAGCCTTTACCTAGTTTCATTACTTCCTCTCTTTCTTTTCTTTTCTTTTCTTTTTTTTTTTTTTTTTTTTGAGACAGAGTCTCACTCTATCACTCGGGGTGGAGTGCAGTGGCACGATCTCCTCTCACTGCAACCTCTGCCTCCCAAATGCAAGTGATTCTAGAGCCTCAGCTTCCCGAGTAGGTGGGATTACAGGGATGCTCCACCACACCCGGCTAATTTTTGTATTTTTAGTAGAGACAGCGTTTCACCTTGTTGGCCAGGCTGGTCTCAAGCCCCTGACCTCAGCTTCCCAAAGTGCTGAGATTACAGATGTGAGTTACTGTGCCCAGCCAATTACTTACTCTTTCTGTAAATGTTGTTTCTAGTTTCACAGCATGGTGTTGTGAAAAACAATCACTTAGATTTTATTCTCTCTCCTTCTCTCTTCTCTCTCCCTCTCTCACACACACAGACACACACACAGCACAAACTTACACACATCTTCATTCTTAGATACAGAGTTCACTGACAATTGTGTCTGTTTGAGTATATGATGAGCTTTACGAATGTTGCTTGTAGATGAGAATAAGGAGACTAAGAAAAGTTTTAACCCAGCAGCAATGCGAAACAGTAGACATCTTTATTCTTAAATTTTCTTCTCTTTGGTATTTCTTATCCAGATGAGATATCGTAGGCCAGTGTCTCCCTGATTCTCTCCACTAAGAATAACTATAACTGCTGAAAATAATGCAAGAAGAACTCAACAAGAACTCTAAAGCATATAAAGAGAAAGGCATGCTGGTGAGGGAACCCAGAACTGGAAGAACAACCTACTGGCAGGGAGTCTTCAGTCTCCCTACCCCACCCAACAAAGGAAGGCAATCCAGGCTCAATTTCTTCCAACCCTCGTCTTAACAGCAGAGAGCAGCCCAGGTAGAATCATTCTTCTGCTGGGTTGAATGGAGGTCTCTCTGACAACAATGGCTGTCACTTTCTGAGTCATTATTATGCCTTGATGCAGACTGAGTACCTGGTGAGGGAAAGCAAGTGACCTTGTAAAAGTCACAAATTGGGCACTGTGCATGCAGCAAATTATTCCAGTTATAGCTGCATGCAGAAAGAGCACTGAAAGACAGTGGGGAAGGAGTCAGACTTCAAGTGATGCATCTGTTTATCTACCTTCACTTAAGGATACGTGGCTAAATGGGTAGATCACTACTGATTCAAGGGCAGTGGCTAATAAATTGGCCAACTGGCTAGGACATGTGAGGATACTTGTTTCCTAAATGCAGGGTATACTCTGCAAAGGAGGATTTCCCATAATCAGATGGGCAAGATAGTTCACTGCATGGATAACAAACCTCTTTCCTTAGCTATAGTTTTCCTTGATTGATGGGTCCATGAGTAAAGTGACTGCGGTGCACTGATGGAAAATAAGCACAGATCTAACGACTTGAATTTCCCTTCACCAAAGCTGATTTGGCTTCTACACGTGCTGACTACCCAGTCTGCCAACAGCACCGCCCAATGCTGGGCCCCTGATCCAGCACCTTTCGCTATCAGTTATCAAATTCATTAGATCCCTTCCATTATGAAGGGAGCAGGGGAACAGGCTTTATCTTCACAGGAAGAGACATGTATTCTGAATATGGATTTGTCTTCCCCATTTGAAATGCTCCTTCCAATACAGCCTTTTACAGTGTTGTATGGTCCCTTTGTAGCATTATTTCTGACCAAAGACTTTTTTTTTACAGCAATATAAGTTTGCCAATGAACTTCTGCCCATGAAATTATCTGCTCAAATAACATACTCCATCACCCAGAAGCAGCTGGTCTGATAGAATGGCAGAATGCCTGACTGAACACTTAATTTAGGTGCCAACATCCTGTAAGTGAGGACTACTGCCTGTAGGATGTGACATACACTCTGAACCAGCAGCCAAAATATGTTGTTGCTTCTCCCATCCCCACACAACATGGATCCAGTACCTACCCAAGGGGTACTGCCTATCAATCCATTTGACTTGCAACCTAGTGATCCGAGATCTTCCAGGTGCAGAGGTCTTTATTTCCAAAGGAAAAATGCTGCCACAGGATGCTTACCAACAATTCCATTGAATTGGAAGTTGAGGTTGTCTTCTGGACACCCTGTGCTCTTCAGGCCACTGTACTGCTAGGTAGAGAATGGGGTAGTGTTCCTAACTGGAGCTATTTATACCAATTAACATATAAGCAATGGTATGCTTCTATCAAATAAAATGGAAGGTAAACTGTCTGGAATAGTCTGTCTGTATATCTGGAACCTAGGGGCGTGACTGGAGCACCCATATCTAGGAGTAAAAGTTAATAGAAGGCAACGGCAATCCAGCAGAGACAGGGCTACTGAGAGCTCACACCTTTTATTTAAATGGCAGGTTTACATTACTCCACCAGATAAAGAATCCCAACCAGATAAGGTGCTGGCCGGGGGAAAACAGAACTTGAAATGTGTTTTAGAAGAAGAAACTCCAGCTTATGACCAGACATAGAAATGAAGACTGTAGCCACTATGCACATTTTTGTTAAATATATCAGTATGTATCCATTCACTATTTATTTTCTACTTTTCTCCTTCCCATGTTATTTCCAGTGAGGCAATATGTGGTGCTTATATTTACATTTCACTTCCCAGGCCAAAATCCCATACCAGGCCACATCTAGAATCAACAGGGAAGATGGTCTATTACCTGCAGATGGGAGGTGCTGAGATGGGCACAGTGGATGAGAGGACATTTTGTATCCTGTTGTGCCTCCTGAAGTTGCTGTTGTATGCAAGTTAAACAAAGGCAGAGTGTAAGAATAGCGGCTGAGAGGTGCTGTGGTGGACCGTGCAAGTCACATCTGTGTGCTTTCAGATGCATTCATAACCAGAGCTCAGAAAGGAAGCAAGGAGAAAGGATGGGAACAGGGTCAGGAAGAAGCAGAGCTACAGACAGACAGGAGGAAAGTTTTCAAACATAGGACATGGACTGAGGAGAAAGGGCCAGGGTTTAAATTTCAGTAAGATTTTCAGGGCAGAATCAGACTTCCGGCAACTAAGCCAACAATGCATATGTCAGTCCAGGCAGAAGACTCAGATCCCTCTTTCTAGAAAACTATGACTGACATTCTAAGCTAGATAGACAACAAATACCAGAAAGAAGCATGGTGTGTGATGGGGTGAGGTGGAGAAGGCTTGGCACAGTGAGAGGTGGCTGTAGGGAGGGTGTCATCATGGTGGAATGGAGAAAGAATGGAATTGGGGTCAAGTAGGTCTAGAATGGAGTTAAAAGCAGCCACTCTGTTGTTACTTACCTTACTTGCCTACATTTTGTCTTATTCATGTTCAGATGAGCTCAATGGTGTGTGAGTAAAAACGAAGTATTGGGTATAAATACTGTGCAACTGCTGGCTCATGACATTAAAATATAGGTGAGAATTGGCATGATGAGGGGTGACAATGGCAGGACTGCCTTAGCAAGACCAGGACTCTTGCTCTGCAAATTCAAGCACTTAAGGACAAACAAAGAGGGATGGGGCACCATAGGTAAAAAAGAGATGCTGAAGAACAGACATAAGCTCACAGACAAGGATCAAAATAGCAAGAAATAGTGGAGAGAATTTCAGAGGCAAAGTTAGTTTCATTTAAAGATAAACTGCAGCCCCAGGGTATGCACAGATAAAGTGCTACCAAATGATATCAAATTCACAGAAAATATGAAAATCAAACACTTGGAAGAAAAAAACATAATAAAGGAATCTGGCTTTCTCATACTATATAGCACAGAGCTTCCCAGCCCAAGCAAGGGAAATAGACTAGGGGAAAAAAGATCCAAAAAGACAGTGGGGAGAATAACACTCAATAGGACTGTCCAGAAAGAAAGATGAAATGTGTTACACCAGCCTTGGGCACAGGGCAGCTGTTCACTTGGGACTTTCCCTGCTCTGGGGTAGCAGCTAAATGCATGGCCACAAGGATTCCTGGGCCCTGAGTTTGTGTAGGTAGAGCATGTTATTAGCTCTAAGAAATAAGGAAAGCTCCTAGAGCAACTACTCAGTCTTCAGAAATGGTCAAATGGAAAGAAAGTGTTTAAAGCTCCCTTTTACACAGTCATGGATCACACCCACTGTGCTCTTTGCAATGATTCCACTCATTAGGCATACACAAATATCTCCCAAAAATAAACAGTCGCTGAGCTTCTATTGTTTGCCTGGTCCCATAGCCCTGCAGGGAGGAAGGGAGACTTAGAGAAAGCCACTGTACTCAATGAGCACATTGACTGAAAGAAAAATGTGACCAGTACTTAAATATACATAACAAAAAGTAGAAAGGGATAGCACTCCTGCAGACAAGGGGAATAGTATTATAATTTTGTGAGCTCCTAGTGCATCTCAGGCTGCCTGGAACTTACTTCCCTCTGCAGATTCAGCTTGTGAGGCTGTTAGCTGTCTTGCAATCTAGACTCTATACTCATCCCTTGAAATCTTGCAGCTTTGCCATTGCATCCATATGCCCCAGCATCATGCAGTCTATAATCAGATTTTACATTGGTGCTTCATCCTGGATTGATATTGCAAGTATCACCCAGCAGACTCAGTACTGTGTTAATAGGGGTTTGAATCCAGTCCTAAATGAACTTTTAAAATCTTTCTTCAGCCATGGCACATACAGCTTTATATAAGCCACAGCCTCAGGACAGGGTCTACAGCATCTCTTTCAGCCATCTTGCTCAGATTCAAGGATGCTGCCTTTACCCTTGTTTCATGCACCCTGCTGGCTCAGGACCTATACCCCAGGCTTGTGGGGTGCATTTGGTTCCCATGATCCCCCAGATGTCACACTCCAAGCTGCCTCTGCCTGCTTCCAGAAGCAGAGCTCAGTAGGGTTCAACTTCTGCTCAGCTCACTACAGAGGCTTCAGTTATGCTCTGGGCTCCCCAAGAGGTTCCTCTTGTTTGTGAGCACAGCTCATCTATCATTGCTGTGTTTAGTGCAAAGGAATTTTCACTGCATGAACTCCCGGTCCCATTCTGATCAGTGGTCTATGTCACCTCGTTTAATCTCCACAATGCTCTGGAGAGGTCAGGAATGCCATAAATCATAGACTAGACTTCATATAAAAATTATTAAAATAAAAGAACCCACAGTCAGTTGGCTATGTCAAAAGAAGGAGAGTTAATATCTGCATTTTACCAATAAACAAATTGGATCAAAAAATTATAACCTGACCATGCCTCTAGTAAGGTTAGAACAGAAACTTGACCCCTTATCTGTTGAGTCCCAGAGCCTGTAAATGACGTTGCTTTAGTGTTTGGGGGAGCAAGAATTTATCCATCCATATGCACAAGGAGCTTATCAGTCCTCGAAAAGTAAGGAATGACAGCTTTTTAGACAGGGTGAACCAAAATGGGAAAAGTTCTGGATATCGGAAATACTAGATATATTTTCAAAAATGGCCAGTTCTCCAAACCAAAGCATTCTTCCTCCAGTTATCAGGCAGTGAATGCATCTACCCCATCAATTCTGATAAACTTACAACTAGTATTGGGTACTACTACATGCCAACCACTAGGTACTGAGAATGCAAAAGATGATTAAATTTTGGCCTGTCTGTAAGGATCCCACAGACTGATAAGAGAAAAAGATATCTTAACAAAAATACTCACTAGTGTTTTTATGCTATGATAGCTAAAAAGCCAGGGTATATTAGAAGCACAGAGAAGAACATTATCAATGCTACTTAGATAAAAGGGAAGTCTTCAAAGAAGAGTTGACATTTGAGCTGGTTCTGAAAAGTGTATAGGATTGCAAGAAGTGCAAACAGTACAAGATCGGGGAATAGTGGAGGCAAAGGCCAATGGTATGACACAGATTATGCTTCTTTCAGGAATGGTAAGTGGTCCTATTGGTCAGATCCCTTCTCTTGCCCAGGTGCAAAGACTGAGCAGGGAGAGAGAAAAAAAGGAACAGGTTCAAGCTGGAGGAGTAGTTTCGGGCTCATCTCCCATAGACTGAAGCTGCAGCTACAGCTCAGGATGTGTTAAGAATCCCCAGGTCTGGAGCAGGCAAAATCTGTGGCTGAAGGTACAATGATACCACTCTCCAGTTGACCCCAGGCTTATAGCCAGCATCATCCTAGAGCGCTCACTGAGCTGTGTGTATATGCTACCCGACACAGAAACTACAACACTCAGTTCTCCAGCTACTCATCCCTGTCTCCACAGAGTGTCATAGCTACTGCCTTGTTTTCCTCATCCCATTAAACAGAACCATGGGAAGAGGTGGCTTGCAAGGAATGATCTCACACCACAGAGCTATCAAAGCACAGTGTTCTGTCCTGGAGACTTGCCACACAAGCAGCAAGCCATCCAACTCTTCTTCACTCCAGGCAAAGGGTAAGGTGAGGACCTGCAGAGAGGGGACTCAGGAGCTGACACAAGCCGAAAGAAGGGCCTGGCAAAGAGAAAGATTTAAGAAGGGTGTAGGGGAGAGGGTGGAGTGGAGAGCTGAGAAAGACAGATGAGTCCTTCTTTTGGTTTGTTTGTTTTCAAATTCTTTACTTCTAATACCTATTGTTTTGTCATTTTTCTTTCAGTCTAGTTCAACAAATATTTACCCAACCCAATCCCAAATCCAAGGATTAGGCTGACAGTTGGAATTCAAAACAGAAAAGGCATAAACTCTATTTCTCATGGAACTCATAATCTAATAAGGAATAGAGTCTCTCAATGCAGCATATTAATAAAATATTGTAAGTGCAACAACAGAATTAAGCAAGGAGGCAGAGGGGATGTGTAAAAGAGAAGCCTCAAGAACCAGGGCAAGGCTTATTAGGGGAGTCGCCCCCTGAACTAAATATGTAAAGATAGGTGGGAAGTATTCTTCATATTAATAACATAATTGATTATGAAAACTGTTCTAATAGACATGTAATGAAGTATTTATGTTGAATAACACTGCATCAATGCAAATATAACAACTGCTATTATACTAGGAGAAATTAATAAAACATAATCAAGTCAGGAAACTAAGTCAATTATCTAAACCTTAGACAGATCAAATAGACAACCATAAATGGGTTTTAGGAAAACAAGAATATAATAAATAAAGTTAATTTGCTAGATATATATGTTTTGTATGTCACAATCTTTTTAAAATGACTCTGGAATATTGAAAACAAATAAAACATAAGATTACATTCTAAACACACACAGACCCTTAATTCAGTCTAAAAGCTGAAATTATATTAAAACGAAACACAAATTAGAATACCTTTTTGAGTCTATGTAAACATCAATAAAACAAAATTCTGATAGTGTTAACTAAGAGGCAAAAACAGAAAATAATCAACACTGGGATGATAAGTGCACCCAGCTATAGATATGATTGACTAATATTTTAAGGATTTTTATAAATATGTTCATAAGGAATATTGGCCTATAGCTTTCTTGTTCAATAGTGTATATGTCTGGTCTCAGAATCGTGCCAATGCTGCATTCATAAAACTAGATAGACAGCATTTTCTCCCCCTCTACTTTCTAGAAGAGTTGTCTAGGATTGGAATTCTTTCTTTCTCAAATAGAATTCACTGATGAAACCACAGGGACCTGGAATTTCTTCATGTCTCATAACTAGCAGAGCTGGATCTTGTTTTTTCCAGTCTGAGATGCTCCAACATTTATTTAGACTGTTTATGTTCCATGCTTTCTGTCCATTTATATTCTACGCAATTATTCCTATCCACTGGGTTGAAGTCCACAATCTTGCTATTTGTTTTCCATTTTTGTCTTTTGTTTTTGTTCTTCTGTTGATGTTTTCTTGCTTTTTTGAGGGGGGTTGGAGGTGGGTGATACTAGAACACAATCATATATTTTATGTCCTCTGTTAACTTCTCATCAATACCTCTTTCATTATTTTTGTAGTTGCTCTAGGGCTAACAATCCAGTACCCAGACGGATTAATGTTTCCACTTCACACCTGACACTTTCCTCTTCTGATGCTTCCACTTTCCACTATGCTCTTCACACCTCCCACTTATCACTTTTCAAATGTAATAACTAAAAAGCAGTAAAATTATATGTACATAACCCCTTTCTTTAGTGCTATTGTGCCACTTTTTATTTCTACATCATAATAAATCCTACTTTATGATGTTAATATTTTTGTTGTAAACAGTTATTATTTATAGAAATTATAAGCAGCAAAATGCATAGCTTTTTATGTGTAACTGCTTCTTTTCAATTTTTGTTGCTTTCTTTTTCTTCCTAGATATCTGAATTTCCTTCTGGTATCATTTTTCTTCAACCTTAAGAACATTTTGAATTTCTTCCATTGCAAGTCTGCTAGTAGCAAATTCTCTCAGTTTTATTTGTCAGATGTCTTTATTAGCCCTTCATTTTTAGATGATATTTTTAGTTTGTATAGAATTCTGAGTTGACTGACACCACCACCACCCCAGCACATTAAGGATGTCATTGCATTGTACCCTGGCCTGCTCTCTTCCTGATGAGAAGTTATTGATCATTCTCATCTTTGCTTTCTTGTATATAAGGTGACTTTTTTTCACTGGATACTTTAAATATCTTCTCTTTCTCTTAGGTTTTCAGTAGGTTGACTATAATACACCTTGAAGCAGTTTTCTCTGTATTTATTCTGCTAGGAGTTCATTAAGCTTCTTATATCTGTAAGTCAATGTTTCTCATCACATTTTGTAACTTTTCAGTTATTGTATTTCAAGAATTTTTGTATCATTATTCATCTAGTCTCCTTATAGAAATCCTATTTACACACATCAGACCATATTATTATTGACTCACATAACCCTGAGGCTCTGTTGACAGTTTTCTCTACCTTTATTTTAGCTCTTCTTCAGATTAGATTATTTCTTTAGAGTTTGAGTCAAGTTTGATTCCTCAGTTTTTTTCTACCTTCAATCTGCTGATCTGACCATTCAATAAATTTTTCCTGCAATGAATTCCTAAATGTGTATTTTGTTATTTGTCATAGTTTTCATTCCTCTTAGGTGATTTCTGAATACCTTATTCATTAATATAATATTTTATTTTCTTCCTTAAATGTATTTCTTTATGTTCTTCCAGCACTTTATAGTAGCTGTTTTACATTGTGTGTGTGTGTGTGTGTGTATGTGTGTGTGTGTTTCTGCTAAATCCATATTAAAGATCATCTTGTGGTCAATCTCTATTGACTTTTTTTCCCCCATGACTAGTTTTATCTATGTTCAGCAATTTTTGATTTCCTACTAGACATTGTTGTGTAGAGTTGTATGGACTTTGGATTCTGTCATCTTTTTCTGAAGAGTGTTGGCTTTTGTTCTAGTAAGTAGTTTACTTCTTGCTCACCTTGCAACTGAGTAAGTTTTCTTACATCTTATTATGGAAGATCTGTTGAAAGCCAGTTTTATTTTCATGTCCTCTTTAACATGGCAAGATTCAACTTCCAAACACTGTCTCTTTTTCAGAATCTTGTTAAAGTTTGTTTTCAGACTTTGTTAAAGAGAAATAAAATAAAACTTACTAAAAATTTAATCTTTCCTTATAAGGAGTAGTAGTCCATTCTCACACTGCTAATAAAGACATACTTGAGACTGGGTAATTTATAAAGGAAAGAGGTTTAATGGACTCACAGTTCTACGTGGCTGGGGAGGCCTCACAATCATAGTGGAAGGCAAAGGAAGAGCAAAGGCACGTCTTACATGGCAGCAGGCAAGATAGCATGGCAGGGGAGCTGCCCTTTATAAAACCATCAGATCTCATAAGACTTATTCACTGTTGTGAGAACAGGAAGCGGAAAACCTGCCCCCATGATTCAATTGCCTCCCACCAGGTCCTACCCAGGATATGTGGGGATTACGGGAGCTACAATTCAAGATGAGATTGGGGTTGGGGGAAGCAGCCAAACTACATCATAAGGGAAAGCCTAAAGATGTCTCAGGTGGATATCTCCAACATCCCTGAGCCCTGCTTGAGCTCTAGTATCTGTTCCATTCTCCATCCTATAACAGCTACATCTTCTAAGTTTCTCATTAAACTTGTACAGCCTGGCTCCTTGTCAAGGACTCATGGAGACTCATGAGGAAACCTCTGTCCAGCTCTCTATCCTCTAGTGCCTGCCTCTTAAATTCCAGCACCTTTGGTTTTCTCAAACCCTAATATCTACCTCCTCTGATAAGTGATGCTGCTGTTCTTTGCCTGGACTCCAGCTCACTACACAGCCATCAGAATACTGTCCCCCAGGCAGAAACCTGAGGCCATGATGGGGATTGCCGAATGAATTGCCCTTCTTTCCCAGTAACTGCCATACTATTTTCAATAATGGTTGCACCATTTCACACCCCTGCTAGTAGCAAACAAGGCTTTCAATTCTCCACTTGACTTACCAACATTTTTTTAATTAAGTGAACATTTTAACTATGTCCATTATATCTGTCCCCTCCATTGCTTAAAATTCTTTGGCGATTTCCTACTGTATTTAGCAAAAGAACTTGCCATTGACTATCAGGTCATGGTCAAGCCCCTATCTGCCTCTCCAGCTACGGGATTTTATGAGGCTTCCTAGAACCTGGAAACTTTTTACCTCAGAATATTTGCACCGCCAGATTTTTGGATTTCAACTTCCTCAACTTTTCATGTAACTATTTCAATTAAAATTTTGAAATCTGATACAAGGTAAGATGATGTCAATGTTATTGAATGTTCATCTGGAAGTGGAACTCAGTGTTACCAAGATCAAAAATAAGAGTTGTAAATATTAGGAAGAAGGAAGCAGCCAGGCCCAGTGGCTCCTGCCTGTAATCCCAGCACTTTGGGAGGCCGAGGCAGGTGGATCACCGGAGGTCAGGAGTTAGAGACCAGCCTGGCCAACATGGTGAAACACTGTCTCTACTAAAAATACAAAAATTAGCCGGACGTAGTCGTGGGTGCCTGTAATCCCAGCTACTGGGGAGGCTGAGGCAAGAGAATCACTTGAACCCGGGAGGTGGAGGTTGCAGTGAGCTGAGATAGTGTCACTGCACTCCAGCCTGGGCGATAGAGCAAGACTCCATCTCAAAAAAAAGAAGGAAGCACACTAACCAACATTACTTTACAGTGAGATGGGATTAACTGACCCCCTTTTTCTTAGCAAAATAGGTTAACAATCAAGATTCTATGCTCTGAAGTTAGCACTTTGGTTAAAATCCTAGTGTGCCGCTTACTTGCCCTGCCACATTGGTAACTCAATCACTCCAAGTCTCAATGGCAATAAAATGTGCAATTTACTTTGCTCAGGGCCTAGCAACCAAGTAGGAACTTAGTAAATGTGCACTATTATCTCTTTGAATAATGTTTCTAGTATAAGCTTTTGTTTTGTGTGTAAGAAGAAAGCCTATTAAAAACAAATATGCCAAAACAAAGAACGAAGACTGAACAATCTTAAATTTTAATCTTGTCTGCTATAATCTTGTCTGCTGCAATCTGCTGTCTCTTCCTTGAGTCTTCTGTTTCCATCAGGGCTTCACTTTTTAATAGCACTGAATCTGAAAGATAACAACAGTAGTTATAGGGGAGAAAACTGAGGCATAGCAAGGAGACGGCCTTGCTAGTGTTAACCTGCTGTCACTGGAAGAGCTCTGATCTGAAATTGGGTCTGTTCTATGCTGGTCCCTCTGCCAAGTGGCCTGTGAACTAAGGAAGGGTGCTGCCCTTGCTTCTCTCCTTATCCTCAATACCTGTATGGTCTGAAATCCTGAAATAGATACTGCTTTATCAACTAAGACAGGCTCTAAGGTTAAGAAAACAAAAGTTACCCATGGATCGAGCATTCAGGGCCCAGCTGGTATGGCAAATTTCTAAATTCCTATGACCACAAGAAAAAAATCACACCCTCAGAAAGCTCCCCAACAATAGGAGCTATCAGGCTGATTTGCAACCCAGGCCACTACACATCTGATTGGACAGACCACCAGCCTTACAAACATTCTTTTCTGATAAGCAATTGCAGAACTTAAGCCATTTGCAGCAGCTCATAGAGGCTGTGCACAAATTGTCTTTGTGTCTTATAATTCACTCTGATGTAAAGAGCCAAATTCCACCCCATTTCAATGCTAAAACCCTGCCCTAAAGTGAACATGGAATGTACGTTACATACTGGTTTACCCGTTATGCATGCACTTGGCTTCTCTCATAAATATGTATAGCTTTCTCCCAAATCTGCTGAATATGTATGATATTGGCCCTCTGAGCCATAAAACCCAACCTGTCCTTCCACTCTTCAAAGAGAAAGCAGCTTCAGTACCAGCCATAGACAGTGTCTTCCCAGTTTGCAAACTGCTACTGCCAATAATTTCTACTATCCATCCTGGTGGTCTTTTGAATGGCAGCTTCTACCTTCCTAGTATCTTGTCCTCAGTACCCAGATAGTGACCTTAAAGAAAGGAGGGATGGATGCACAGGAAGAAAGGAGGGAGAAAGGACAAAAGGAAGAAGTTTTCGCAGAACCTATTCAGTCATGTTACTAGTGTGATTATATTGAATTCTTTCACTTTTCTTCCTCAGTGGCAATTCTTAAAGTAACCTGAACCTATGATCCATGAAACTGAGAAAGAAATGAGATCAGAGGTAATCTGATTTTCCTCAGACTCCCTTTTCTATTGTCTCTGAGGCAATTGGGAACAACTGAGAGACTGTTCCATGTAGAGGAAATGAAGTGTGTTCTGTCAGACGCAACATGGGTTGCTTTGGGACAGGCCTGTGTTTAAAGCAAGTGTCATCAAAGTTTCTGGGAAGTATTTAGTCTCAGATCTTGTCTCCAGCTCCAACATCAGGACAGCCACACCTCTGTGTCGCTTTGTCCCCCTCTTCTTCACCACATGTATCTCATGCAGCTGAAGAAAGACTTTTCTATCAGACAGAATGTGCTAAGTAATTAGCAGGAGTCTTTGAGTAGCCAGGCAATGATAACGTTAGCCTGAATTGTTTAGATAAATTAGGGCATGGGTAAAACCTGAATTCATAACAATAGAGACTCCCAAGAAGGTGCTTAGAAGAAACCAGTCACAAGGCTTTGCTGTGGTGAGATGGGGGCAGCCAGTGCTCTGTTTTACTGAGGTAAAAGTGTGAGTTTGTGTATCTGTGCCTACAAATGTGTGCGGCATGTGTGAGTGTGGGGCAGTGTGTGTGTGTGAGGGTTTGGGGAGAGAAACAAGAAGAGGAATATACCAGCAGAAGATGTGAAATCTTTCCCTCCCTTTCTTGTCCATAGTCAATGAGTAGTTCTAGAATATTCTGGAATGGGAACTCTCAGAGGGGAAGGACGTGTTGACTGTTACTCTCATTAATTGACGCTTGTACTTAGTTCTGCTGGAAAAGAAAGCTCCATCCTTGAAGGACTGACAATCCCTCAGATAAAACACTCCAAAACTGCTGGTATTCGGCTATTAGTGAGCCACCAATGATAGTAGAAACAATAAAAAAGATGAATTAAGAGCCCCGTGGGCATTGAACCGGCAAATGGGTGTTTTCTGAGACGGGAAACAGTTTGGACAAGCAGAGAGTGGCAGAAAGGAGAGGGTTCCTGGGCACTGAACACGAGCCACATGTGCTTGTGGTGGGGAATAGACAGACAGGGGAGTGGAGGGCAGGTGGGCTCCCAGACCTTCCAGGCCAGGGGGCTGCTGAAGGAGGCACAGGTAGGAAGAGGATGGGGAAATGGGAGATGGGGTATACAGGAACTTCATGCGGTTCCACACGTTTAGATTTTAGACTCATTCTGCAAGGTGGAGCATTTCTTCTTTAAACCTTTGTGGCACAGTGATAGATGTTTTAAAAATGTACTTTCATTTAATTCTTTCCATACCCCTGGATGGCAGGTATTATTATTCCCATTTTACAAATAAGGGAACAGAAAAGTTGGAAGGAGGTTAGGAAACGTGTCTATGGTCTATTCAAAACCTGTAACATTTTATTTTTTTTCTTTTTGTTTCTGTCACATCACCTCTGTCTGAAAAACCTCTCTTGCTGCTAGTCTCCTTGTCACATAAAGCAACCCGAGCTTAGACCTTGGTTCCGCAGTCTATGAAGAATGGATACTGATTTGGTGGGAGGAGTTTGTAAGAGCCCATTTTGCCCCAGAGTTCAAGGCATCCCAGGTGGGGACAAGGGGGGAAGACTCAGCATATTTCACTAAAACATAAAAATTGAAGTTCATTCTTGTATTCCACAAACACTGATTTGTGGGTTTCTGTGTGCTAGAACATGGTCATTTGAGCGCAGAAATTGTCCCCTCAGATCTCAGCTGTGTTGATAACTGTATGAGCATGTATAATTTTCTCAACATCTTCTGAGCTTCGGTTTCTTAATCAGGTAAATAGGGATAATTGTACTGACTTAAAACAGCTGTATTACGAATCAAGTGAAATGAGCTTTCTGTTCTTTTGTATAGAGAAAACAACAATCTTTCCCTCCTAGTGGCTGATCTCCGTGAATCTGTTTCAGTCTGTTGTTAATGCAGGGGCAAAGGGAACAGTTCGCCTTCGTCTTCTGAAGGTACACTGAAAAATAAACTGACAAAAGGCATATTAATAAGAGAAAAGGCATATAAATTTATTAACATGTACAGGGGAGAATCACAGGGTAATCACCCAAAAAAGCCAGTGCAGTGTAAGAGCTTATGCATCCTTCTTCACACAAGAGGGAACAGATGGAAAATGTAGACAATTATTTTGAGGAGCAGTCAATCATTAGAAAGAATGAATGGACCCAGGTAGTGGGAGTCAGACACTACTGGAAGGTGAGAGGTGGCGCTGTACAGGAACAAAGGTTGTTTTATTTTGCAGATGAAGTCCTCCAGGTAATCACTTGGAGCTGCTCTCAGAAGAGCAGGTGATGTCTGGGTGTGGTGATGACTTACAGTCACCTCTCTTCTCAGGTAACGGTTGATCTTTCTGGTTATTTGATGAGATTCTTAAGGAGGAAGTCTTAAGACAATTGCATTACTTTTGGAAAGAAGTTTTGTTAATCATATAAGTAAATTCCAGAGACACTCCCTCCCAAGTGCTCCAGGGAAAAGGGTGAGAGAGACAGGGAGGTGTGGAAAAGGTCAGAGAGAGACCATAGTTCTGAGGTTTATTTCTGAGTCCTTTCAATTCTCAAAAGCAATCAGCATACCCAAGCACTATATTTTGGGAAATTGTTTTGTGCACCCTAACATTAACATAAAAAGAGCCCTATCCTGGTGGGTTCTGCTGGTCCAGTTCTCTGCAAAGTAAAAAAGAGTATATCCATGTCTGCCAACCCTTTTATCTCTGAGAGAGATACAGATGCACTCCCAGTGAGATCTGATGACTGAGAACTTATTCAGAATCCAGAATCACTTTTGAATTACAGACAATGCTCATGCACTCTGAAGGTTGGTGTCTGGTAGGAGGGTACCAGATTGGCAGACATACAGAACAGAAATGTTCAGAATGCCCACATATTTCCTCTTGAAGAGGAAGCCAGGCCCATGACATCATGCCCTCCTGTGCCACTAGGAGCCTAACACCACTGGCCGAGTGAATAAGGAATAGTCACTTAGAGTCACTAATAGATGACAACCTCCACCCACATTCTGCCACAGGTCAGGGATACAGAGCTCTGTCCAGTGTCAAAAGAAAATATAATTGCCTATGGAAGAGGCAAGCAAATGTCCTGTTCCTGACCCCAGAGGGGCCATCCTCTCTACACTCAGAACATCTGAGTTTAGAGGAAGTAGCTTTGTGAGTGGAGAGAAGCTGAAGAAGGAAAGGTTTTCTCCAGAAGTCTGGAGTGCTTCCTCTGAGATAAAAGCAAAGAAAGAGGGGGATGGGCCAGAAACCAAAGCTAGTGGGGGTGACTCAGCAGGATGTGTCAGCTATGAGACCCAGAGAACAACGTGTGCAAGGCCTGTGGAAACAAGTCTTTACCAGGACTGCTAGGAAGTCCTACAGAACCTCTCTCCACACTCTGAAAAGACTACTGTCCCCCTAGCCATGACTGGGGTTAGGAGGGCTCAGGCTGTGGTGAGGGTACACAATGGTGACTGCTGAGCAATGGAGCTGTTACATGACCACCAGGCTCATTTACTCAGTGTGCGGTAACAGACCAATACACTGAAACAGCAGGAGTTACAGCAGAGAAAGAGTTTCATAATCCATTGGGCAGCCAAGTGAAGAGAGAGGAAGAACCTCAAATCTGCCTCCCTGAGGGGTTTTGGGCTAGGGTTTTAAAGGGAATTGTGGAGGGAAAGGGGCTGGAAGATTGTGATCACCATTTGGTCAGGGTTAGGGGGTGAAATCATCAGGATATAGAAACAACTGCATTCTTCAGTTGAGTCGGCTCCTTGGTTGGGACCTTCAGGCTAGCTAACATTGGTACTTTCACTGGAATATAAGTTCTGAAAAATATCTTAAATGGAAAACTTGACATTTCTCAATGATAAAGATGTTATCTATAGGACAAATAAGGAAAGTTAGTGCTTTGTGACCTGGTCTGTGACTTATGGGAAGTAAGTGACTACAAGCGAGTGGGCCAAAGGGTGTGCTGGTTAACCATTATGTTGAGCTGTAATTGTCTTCCAGGCATCTACTTTTGTCAAAACACCTGGCAATTGATTTTACTCATTTTATGAGGATGGCTTCAGAACTAACTGGGCACATGTATTTTCTCATTAAATTTCACACTAATGTTGAAAAGAGGTGGTGAGGCTTCAAAGTCAGAAACTGAGCCAGAATTAGGCGTGCTGTAGATAATAAATATTCCTTGAATGGAAAAATGGGATTATTCTCAGTTGGGCTTCAGGCTCAGATGGTTGCCAGGTAGCGTTTTACTCCAATGGCCAGAGTCTAAGTTGGCATGTGCTTGTGTCAGGGCTCAATGAGCCTGGAGGTGAGTCCAGGTTGTGACCAAGATCCAGGCTTAGTCTAGGATCTGGGCTCTGTCTGAGGCCAGGCTGAGATCAAACTGAGGGATTATCAGATTTGTGCTTCAGGATCTTCCTCCCACCACTTGGAGTCTGTCTTTGGGATTTGCAGCTCATCTTCCCCATGCCTCCTCCTTGCTCACCTCAGAGTTGGCATCTGTATCACTGTACCCAAGTCTCCTACATGCTTTCTCCTTCATTGCAGACCCTGGGCTCCCTGGGGTCCTCAGTGATATGCCCTGACTCATGCTC
Source organism: Hylobates moloch (assembly GCF_009828535.3). Taxonomy (NCBI): domain Eukaryota; kingdom Metazoa; phylum Chordata; class Mammalia; order Primates; family Hylobatidae; genus Hylobates; species Hylobates moloch. Next base: position 79,472,940 of record NW_026652278.1, read on the forward strand.
AATACAGACAAGACTCTGCACCAGAATGGCAACACCAGGATAATATGGGAGGCTGCCAGGTGATACAGGCCACCACATCTTGGATAGGCCATGGTATTCACATATAAAGATGTGTGACTCTGAACAAGGAGAGAGAACCTTAGGATATGGAAGCACCCACAATTAAAGTACAGGCAATTGAATTTCAGTTAAGCTTAACTGCAATTAAGCTGTCAGACTATCAAAATGGACCAGAAAGGCAATATTGAGTAGGTCTTTTTCTCAGTCCTCTTGTGCACATGTCCTGGTGGCCTACAGGGATGGAGGGTGCAGATGGAGGCATGGGGAGTGGGCTTCCCACAGCATGATCCACTTCTCTGTTGGCTCATTTTCATTTTCTTTACCAAAGACACACAAAAAGAATTCAAAACTACCGTGACCCAAATGTGTAACATACGGTGCAATTAGTAAGAGTGCATTAAGAACCAAATTGGTCCTCCACTGCCACTTTTCTGATAATGAGAGGGAGGAGAGGCTAGGAAAACAATTGCAAAGCAAATAGCTGAGACACAGTGCTAGCTTCCCTGAGGAGAAAGGCTCTCAGAACGGGCTCAGTCTCTGGATCCTGGGACACTTCTTGGAGAGAAAAAAAAAAATCCTTTCTAGAAAACAGTATTTCTGGAAATAAACTTGACAATATGGAACAAACACCCTAAAAATGTCTAAGACCATTGTTTCACTAAGTTCACTCCTAGGGATTTATTGTAAGGCAATAACAAAAAATGTAAACTGAGATTTATTTCAACATTAATCATAACAGTGAAAACTCAGAAAAAAACTTGAAGGAACAGCAATATGGGAATAGTTAAGGAAATTATGATGGGGACAAACAACGGAAAATTATATCACCATCAAAAATTATGCATACAGAGAATCCTTAATAACCCAGGGTGATGCTTCTGACAGAATTGTTAAACCAATCACAGCACATAAATCTAAAAGTGCAGTGTAATCTCCATTGTTTTATCTACCAGTTTGTGTCTTCATCTAGCTTAAAAACTCACTGTAAATACATAACAGTGATAAATAGTGGTTATTGCTAGACGTTGAGCTCTGGAATGAGTTAAACAGTGTTTTTGTTATTTCATGTATCTTGCAAATGATTTCCAAAGGGTATGTAATGCATCGATAATCTGAGAGAATAATTGCATCCTTTGGAATAAAAAAATACATCTCTTCCTCAGCCTCATATTTCTCCCATACGAAGTAAAGCTGCCTTTGAGACCAAGGGCCCTGGACTTTTTCTCTGTAAGCAATGCTCTTCTTAGCTCCCAGAAAGAAGAATTCTGACACCCCATAATGCAGATTCTTGGAGGCTCTCCAGCCTTAGCTCAGGGATCATTCTTTGCCTTTAAATACCAGCTCACCTGTCCATTCAAAGCAGTTTCTTGCAGGATGGTCAGAACCAGCAAGACGAAGGTCAGGTGGCAAAATGTCTCTTTTGAAAGTGTTTTCTTAATCTCAAAATAGGGACTGAAGAAATTATGGTTGCAAACAGGATCTCCTAATGCCTTGTTACACAATGTGTGGTCCCCGGGCCCTCAGCATCAGCCTCGCCCAGGAGCTTGTTTGATATGCAAATGTGTGGACCTCACCCAGACCTACTGGAGTCTGCATTTAACAAAATCTGCAGGTGACTCTTAAACACATTATTATAGTTTGGGAAATGCTGTTTTATAAGTTAGGTTTGCCACAATCTGGTATAATACAACAAGCACAAGATGATAAGGCAGGGCACCTAATCGTTGGTCCCAGCTCTATAATAGACAAACTAAATGACCTTGAAAAGCTGGATGCCCTTGCCTGAGCCATTTATGTGCATATCTAGATTTTAGTTTCCACATCTGAAAAATGGGATTAATAAAATTTCTCCATGATAGGGTTTGGGTGGATCAAATTTAGTGGCGTAGATAACCTTAGGGTGGTACATGGAACAGAATAAGAATTAAATGATTTTTGTCATCATTAGCATGATTATACATGACAGTTGTAAGGATCAAAGGAGATAATGAATACGTAAGCCTTCTACAGATGTAAGAGATTCTTACCCAGATGTGAAGAGAAATTATTTTACAGATGTTAGGGATCATTCTCATCCAGAAAGCCAACCGTGAAAGAATAGTTGGGAAAAAGAGAGTGAAAATGTAGGCTCTCCTGGGAGAATTTTGATTCCATGGGCTCAATCTCACAGAGACAATCAGCAGAAGTAGGGTAGACAGGGTGGGGTAAAGTTTTTACAAATGCACAGCTTCCTTCATTATTCTCAGTTCCCTCCCACTCAGGGAGGAGAAAAATGACACCCTTATTAGGAGAGTTAGGGGAAGTTTTAGAGCACCTGCCCTCTCACTCCCCCAGGCACCGTATCAGACAATCCCTCACCCCTGAGGCTGCTGGTGAGTAATCTTTGCAAATTTTTTCCCATTTTCAGATGTTAGGAAGCTCTGCCTGTATGCCCTTGAACTGGGAAGAAGGAGAGCCTGCACTTCACACAAGCTGTGTCAGCTGTCAAGCAAAGCGGCCAAATGTCCTGGATAGGGAAATTGATAAAAGTTTTCAGAAATGGCTCAAATTACCTTGGCCTTGAACAAAACCAACTGGAAGGTATCCTAGGGAGGGAAGTGGAGCTTGAAAAGTGCAGAACAGACTGGGCCCAAGTTGGGGAAAGTCGATGTAAAGCTTTACATTAAAGGAGCAGAAATAGAAACCTATGGGAAATAACCAGTGTTCTTCCTTTAGACTTGGTTCTGGACCATGTACACAAAATCCCAAATTCGTTAATGAGAGTCCTTGTGAAGAGGTTAAAATAAACCAGATTGACTCTACTGAACTTGGTCCTTACGTTTCCAAATTCCTGGTGATGCCACAAGGATTGCTTTTCTAGTACAGCCACTAGATAAGATCCGATTTGATTTTGTTCAGTGCTGCACCCAGCGGATGCTTTAAATGTGCATCTTGCCTGATCAGTCCCTGACATCATCAGACTTGCTGTCTATGCCTTCCTCTCTCTGTTAAGTGACCATGTTGAAACTACCTTTGCAAAATTATGAATGAGACAGTGAAAGAGATCTAACCTAACTGACTCCATCTTGCTTCTAACTTTTAAGCTGTCCTTCTTCATTCCTGTGCATAGGCTGAACTAACTTTGGGAGGAACTTAGTTTATAGTTTAAAACAAGGACGATAACAGTCATTTCCAAAATCAAGCCGCCTTCTTGCCTAGGGACTAGACTGCCTTTATAGGACTAACAAATTAGGCACAAGATTAGAAATGATGGTTTAAGAGTCACGCAGCTGGAGGCTACAAGATTCTGACCCTCCCTAAGCTGCTCCTAAGCTCAGTGCTTAGGATATTTTGCTCACTCTGCATTTGATGCATCAGCTGGCACCACCCAGATCGATAAAATGGCTCAACTGATCTTGTGGACTCCACTCAGGAACTGACTCAGTGCAAGAGGACAGCTTCAGTTCCCTATGATTTCATCTCCTACCTGACCAGTCAGTACTCCTGACTCATGGACTTCCCCTCACCCACCAAGTTGTCCTTAAAAACTGATACCTGAATGCTCAGGGAGACGGATTTGAGTAATAATAAAACTGTTCTCCCGCACAGCCGGCTCTGTGTGAATTACTCTTTATTGCAATCCCCTTCTTGATAAATTGGCTCTGTCTAGGCAGTGGGCAAGGTGAACCCGTTGGGCAGTTACAGTATTTTTTCCTGGCCTCCCTCATGCCCCTGACTTCTTTTTCTGTGATTCTTTTTATTTGGTCTTCCTCAGGCTGACCTGGTGTCTTCTAGAGTTCCATAATCTACTCTCCAACAGAGGTGGTAAACTCAAACGCCTTGAGGGCAGGAAAGCAAGTTGAATGTGTTAAAGGAGCAGAGTGGAATAGGGAGTGGTCTGGAGTAAGAAAAACTGAACCTTGTATGTTCTGCTCAAAAGGTTTCAGGTTTCTTTTACTGAAATCATCATCCAGGCCAGATTTATCCACTTCCAATGTCTGGCCACTGTGCTCTCCAAATGTCCATTGCCAGTGTTTGAGTCAAGATCCTACCTATCTCAAAAAGGAAGCCATGTTTGGATTTCTGCCAAGGTTAGTGAGGTCCTAGGGGCCAGAAAGTTCAGCAGGACCTGAAATGCAGTCATTTGTCTGACCCTTCTCCACTTTATTGGCCCTTAGGCCGGACTATTTCAGGTCCCATCCAAACATTTTCTTGACCTCAGCTGGGTTTCCTGGGCTTGTGTGGGTTTTCTGGCAATGTCTGGGGATCAAGGAAAACCTAGTCCCAAAGTCACACGCATGAACCATGTGTGGCAGATGTCTGCAGTGCTTCCCATCACATCCTGTGGCCTGTCTCTCATTTTGGGCCAACCACAGTGGTTAGCTTCATGCAAGCTTATCCTCACCCTATAGGGACAATGCCTAACTTCAAGCAGGAGCTGGCATCTGTCAGCTTTGCTTCTCTGCCAGGACCTTGTTGGGCACCATGGTTATCTGCCCAGCCCTTGTGTGAGCACAGCCTGAAGCACCCAGGAATTAGATGGACCTTTCTGTCTCTATCTTATGCTTTGTTCTCGCACATCAGTCAGCCACGTCTGAGCTTCTCAATCTGTCCCTTAGAATATCACACTCAAACGCATATGCTTTGCCCTTCACTTCTTCCCTATCCACCTGGATGATTCTTATTTATTTTTCACAACTCCACTCATGCTTTGACTCCTTTGAAGAGCCTTTCGTCATTCCCCTACCCACTTCTATCTCTGTTAGGTCCTTCCTCTGTGTTTACATTTCTTTTCTGAATTTCGCCAGCGTAGAAGTACTTATCATTTTTTCTTATAATTGTAGAGGAGAAAACGTAATTTATTTCCTTTCTTTTTTTAAGTTCTAGTTTTGGTTACCACATACTAGTCAGAATTTTAATTCTTAATCTTAATTCATAGTGAAAATCTAAGCAGCAAAAACTTTTTAACTCAGTCACATACTAACAATTTATGAATACATATTTTATAATTCTCAGAAACATAAGCTTTCTAATGGAATCATTTTTCAGTGGAACAGGATGTATTTACTAATAGGTCTAGATATCTTTTATTTCTCTGAAATAAGAAGCCTAAAGTAAAAAAGTTTACACTCATATTTAGTAATATCTTAGCAATACATCTTATTTGGAAATGATCAAGATATTCAATGAATATCAATTATTTAATTTAGCATAGCAAAAAACTCTAAGGGTATAGTTACTAAAAGATTTGAGAAACTTTTTAAAGTAAACATTAAAAAATTATAATTATTAAAATTGTACTTATAAAGTTTTATTTAAATCTATTTTATTTAATTTTAACAATTATGTTTGGAAAATTTTATGAGACTTTGGGCAACTCTGATCATCATCTCAAGTTAAATTTTCTATTAATCATTTTTGTTTTATTGTATGTTAGATTAGGCAAGTATCAGAAAAGCAAGAACCTGAAAGCTAAACATATTCATATTTTGCTGATAAACTCAGAAGCCATAGTCATTTCTATTAAACCAACAATATTAAACTAGTCTTATTTACCTTTATTTACCCCAAATGATTTACTCAAGTCACATGAACTGGAAAAATATTTGGGCTTATTTATTTAATTTATGAGCACTCATTTATCTTTAAGTTAATTTGGTATCATGTAGAAAATATACAAATGTACGTATGGACATATACATACATGTAGACACAACATGCAACCTACAAAGGTACACATGCATGCATATAAAAGCCAGAGAAATCACAGAGTTCAATGTAAAAGAAAATAAAGCTTTACGGCTGACAGGAACCTGTCCGTCCACAACTCTTGGTGTTCCATGAGGAAAAATAGAGATTCCTCCCCAAAAGAGGAGCCTGTGGTGCCTTTTCTGTTATCCTCCCAGGAGCCCCGAGTTGTCAGAAATCTTTTTTAGGTCTACAATATTGCAGTCTTTCCTCTTGCAACTTTGTGGGTGGCAAGAGGAAAGAAAGACAGACAGAAGTAAATGGAAGAACAAGTCTTAGAGGCAAAAATTATATCAAGAGGACAAACAGAAGAAGTGTATATAGTTGTCATAGAGAAGAAGTTTCTTTAAAATATATGCATACACATATAGCCTGAATATCAGCTTTTAATTAAGTTGACTTTTGACTATAAAGCTCTTAAAATCTTTTTATCAAATTTTAGCTGGGCAAATAGCAAACACTCCTGTTTCTTGCCTTTTCCTTTCTTAAATTTACATAAAGAAAGAATCTTGGAGGTGGGGTATATTTGTTTATTAGACGTCTAGTGCAATCACTGTTTAAAATTCTTTGTCTTTAAAATGTTTTAATAAACTGTTTCTCTTGTTTTTCTAAGTATGTGGTTCCATTGAGCTTAGGAAAGAAGGCTAAAAAATACAAACAAAAAAGTTCCTATCATGCTCTAAATGTAAGCCAAAATTTAAATCAAAGGTATACCTTGATTGTTTAAAATGAATAATTTTAGAAATGTTTCTCTCCTGAGCTAAAGGTACCCACTGAGGAAAGGAATTTTGTGGTTGGTTCAAAGCACTTTAACTCTATTTCAAATCCTATCTCAGTTGGAATGCTGCTTATCTAATTCCCTAGACATTTCAAAGTCATGGTTAAGATTTACATCTCCTAGAGACTAAGAAGAATCCCTTAAAAAAAAATACTTCTAGATACAAAAGTCCCAATTTCCAAAGTAAACCTACTATAATTGTGACTTAAAATCAGTAAGTCTTTTTATGGCTTATAACCAGACACAAAAATTACATCCCCAAAGAGGGTGCAAAAATGCAATCCCCTTCAAGATCTGAAGTTTTTCCAAAGATGGTCTAAGAAAGTAAAGGCCTTTATTATTAGCAAGGCAATGAAGGTTGAGACAATTAAGACAAATCCTGAGAGCCAGCACATTTAGACAAACAGACATTTTGGGCCCAGTGGGACTCCCAGCTGGCTACCTGACATAAGCCAGACAATTTATGCCGTCAAAGTGGCACAGACCACAGAATAAATTTGCTGCTTACAAAGCCAAGCTTCCCAAGAAATAAAACAAGATGAAAGAAGAATCTTACTGTGATCCTCAGAAAGTCAGAGACGAGGAAAACAAAGATCATCCTTACAAAACTAAAGATCAATAACTAAATAGGTACTTAAACACACCTACAAGATTCACAGATTCAAAGAATCAATTTTATTATTATTTGTAAATGTTTTCCTCCTATCAATCTCAACCTGGAAAGGGAAGGATGAGGAAAATTTTTTACCTTCTTTCTTGGCCAGGTACCACAGATAGAGAGACCTGGGAGAAGCTGACCTTGGTGAGAAATCTTACTCTTTGCTGCTGCATCTGCCAGTTCTCCCAGGATTTCACCTGTAGGTCCTGGAGCAGTCAGGGTGTCTCTGTGGCCGCATCTTGGGTGCCAAATTGTAAAGGAGGAAACATGATTTCTGTCCTTTCCCTTTTTAGATTCTTAAAGAGATGCTGTTGAGACACTCTCCTGAAAACAAAAGTCAGATTAAACAAGTGAGGAAAACAAGCAGAACTTTATTAACACGTGCTGTACCCATGATGCTCCTGATGAGACTTTTCCTAAGGTCTCAGTTCAAAAGTATTTCTTTCTCAAGGCAGTGGCTTACGGTCCTTGCTTAAATAGTATTTTAACAAAGAGCCATAAATCCTACATAGTGACAAGAAAAAGAAGAAAGCATCTTCAGGCTTCCAAAAGGTGGGAAAATATGGGAAGGTAAATTGATGGGGAGACTGAAATCTGCTCCTAGATCCTCTGGTGCCATTGTCTATGGGCTCTGTCTCTGAGTGTGTTGTTGTGTTCTCTTCGGCAGCACATGTACTAAAATTGGAACTCATAGGTGGGAATTGAACAATGAGAACTCATGGACACAGGAAGGGGAACATCACATTACGGGTACTGTTGTGGGGTGGGGGGTGGGGGGGGCGGGGACAGCATTAGGAGATATACCTAATGCTAAATGACGAGCTAATGGGTGCAGGAAATCAACATGGCACATGGATACATATGTAACAAACCTGCACATTGTGCACATGTACCCTAAAACCTAAAGTATAATAAAAAAAAAAAAAAAGAAAAAAAGTTCAAAAAAAAAAAAAAAGGAAATTGGAACAATACAGAGAAGGTTAGTATGGCCCTTGTGCAAGGATAAAACAAAATAAAAAGGCAATACAGAAGTTAAAGTCTAGTTTAAATTTTAAAAATATATTTTTTTTTTTTTAAAAAAGAAAGTGTGTTGTAAGGAGCTCGTCCTTAGGTGGGAAAAGCAGAGAGGAGGGGCAGAGTCTACCTCTGTGTTTTAAACTTTTAACTTTAATTAAAATCCCCAGTATGTTAGAGAGGCATATTTTGCTTATAATTCCTCTTTCTCTCACACATATATTGAAGGCTCTGTAAAGGATGAAAGACTTGTCAATCATCTCTGTGTTTGCATTCATAGTGTGTGACAAACAACTGGCACTAAGTAAATATTTGTTGGATGAATAAGTGAACACATGAATGTGTGGTTTACAGTATGCTCAGTATCCTACTGGCACCAAATATAACCTTTTGCATAAGACCAGCATCAAAATTAGTAAATACTTCATGGGAATTTATTTGCCACATAGAAATCATTTAATAAATGCCAAACCCTTATTTGAACTACAAAAAGAAAAAAAAAAATCACTCAAGAGGGTGAGGGAAATGAATATAAATTTAACAAACCTGACCATAAGGGTTTTAATTATTTAATGATTTAATGAGTCCAAGAGTGGGTGAGTGCATGACTGATTGCTTCATAGAACCCATGGGGTTATGGGAAAGGACCAGAGTTAGCTACTGACCAATACTGTTAATTTGAGAAATACTTAGGGGGTGCCTACCTAATGCCAGGTGAAGTATATAGTAAGACTGAGCTTATGATGAATAGCTCAGTATTCATCAAGCTGTAATTACTTTGGAAAGTAAAAGAATGTTTACCTGGTTTGAATAAAATTTAAAACTTTAAATAGTATCCTAAAGGGTAAAATTAGAATTTAGGGCAATTGGAAATCCTAGCAATGTATGTTCTCTACTTCCACCTTAGGTTTTGATTGAAGACATGCTACTCACACCTAACGTCTCTCTGGATCAATCGAATCCTAGTCTAACCATTAAGGATAATTATGAAAACTAATTATTAGGACCAATATCAATTTTGTTAGTGTATATAGGAGGAGGGGGTATCAAAGCACTTAGGAATCTTTTAGCCAAAATCTTGAATTTGTTGCAGCCCAGTCTGAGCCCTAAAGTCCCTGTGACAAAGGTAGAATTGCTCTTGCTCTAACGTTGATTTTGTTACTTCTCATCACTGGTCCACCTTTGCAGATGTCTGGAGAGCCAGCTTTATAACAGAAATGTCATGAGCTTGGGAACCAAACTGAGTCTGCCCTTTATTTAAATGTTTCATAAACTTGAACAAATTGGCTTTAATCTTGGAACCTCGGTTTATTTACCTGAAACGTCAGGGCAAATTGCACCTCGTGCAGAATTTAATGAGGTCATAGTCAAATAGGCCTGGCGTGGTCCTGAAAGCAGAGGACTGACAAAGGGTCCCCCTTTTCTCTTCTCAGAATCAAGAGCCTTGTTGTTACGATTTTTCACCTTAACTCCTGAGTTTCTTGATACTTCTCCCTCTCTGCTCCTCTGGTCAAAAGTTCAACGTTAGTAATCATTAAGAGGCAAAGTAGTTGGGAGAAAACCCAAAGGCAAGAATTCCTTGTCTCTTCTCTGTACTTCTAAGGTCTCCTGAGCTGCAGTTTCCTACCTGAGCTAGATGTGGCTTGAAACGATGTTGGGTGTAGATTCTGGAATTTTCACATCCAGTTATGTAAAATGAAAAAAAAATCTGAAATGGATGTGGAGATGTCCATTTGTTATTATTATAATCTCATACTTTATCTTCATTTCTGATTGCTATTTAGTCAGCAATAGCTTAGAACATTTCAGCTTTCAGTATCTTCCTCTGTTAAGCAAGTAATGACCTGTAAACAAACACTGCACTAAGTGCTCTTTAAAGGGACCTTTTCACTCTTTTGTGATGTAAAGAATCTTTTATGGCACAAATGAGTACACCTTCTAATTCAGTTTTTAAAAGTAGGATATTTGGGGACTCCATTTACCTATTCTGTTTAGAACTTAATTACACATAAAAGAATGTGTATTACTTTTCTTCTGTGAGTGTAAAAAATTACTAGAGGTTGACTGGGCGTGGTGGCTCACGCCTGTAATCCCAACACTTAGGGAGGCCGAGGCGGGCGGATCATCTGAGGTCGGGAGTTGGAGACCAGCCTGACCAACATGGAGAAACCCTGTTTCTACTAAAAATACAAAATTAGCCGGGCATGGTGGTGCAGGCCTGTAATTCCAGCTACTCAGGAGGCTGAGACAGGAGAATCACTTGAACCCGGGGGTCAGAGGTTGCGGTGAGTCGAGATCGTGCCACTGCACTCCAGCCTGGGCAACAAGAATGAAACTCAGTCTAAATAAATAAATAAAGTAATTAATTAATTAATTAAAAATAAAAAAATAAATTACTGGAGGTTTAGCAGCACAAAACAAAACTTATTTTCCTTAGCTCACACTTTTATAGGTCAGAAGTCCAGTTCAGGAGGGCTCTGCTAGGTTCTATACTCAGAGTCTCATGGGACAGAAACCAAGATGTGAGCAAGCTGGGCCCTTTTGTGGAGGCTCTGGGAGATAAATAGTTTTTAGTCTTATTCAGGGTGTTGGCATAATTTAGCTCATGTGATGATGGGACTGAGGTCCTCCTTTCCCTGTTGGCTGTCAGCTGGGGCCACTGTGTGCCCCTAGACACTGCCCACATTCCTTCTCATATGCTCACCTCCATCTTCATACCAGCAACAGTGTTTTGAGGCCTTTCTTTTTACATCTAACGTTGCCTTCTGCTTTCTTCTCCTGTTAAAGAAAAAATTATTCAATGACACTTATTAAAGCACATTAATGCAGACTTTATTCGGGGCCATCACAACAGATATGGGGACTGCAGCAATGAGTTTTCTAATGAATAGAGATTGGACTCATCTTTGAATACAACATGGGCAAGTGGGAATTTATAGCCAGAGAGCAGGGTGGGAACCGTGGATGAAAAATTACGAAGAGGAAACATCAGGGGTAAGGGAAATTCTGGAAGAACTGACTTAACAGGATTCTTGCTGAAGACAATCCAGGATGTTCAGACATCACCTGGGAGATGGTGGAGGATGAGGAGTCCAATCAGATATCAAGGGTGAGGAGTTCTTGCTAAATTCACTAAGCAGGGTTCTTGCTAAAAGTGGATTTTATGAGGAAGTGCATAGATGGGCCTGGGAGAAGATTCAGGAGTCTGACTAATGTTTGGTCAAGCAAAGAATCTCTGTCACACCAGAGAAAGCTTTGTGCATTTGAGGACTTATGGTTAGATTGGGTCGACCCAAATAATCTCCCTTTTTCAAGATCACCTGTGCTATATAACATAACAGAGCCACAGGAATAATATCTTTTCACAGTCACAGGTTCCAGCATGGAATCTTGAGCGCCATTTTTAGAAATTCTGTCCACCACAGGTACATCTCTACAGAAAAATTGTTTTCTGCTCTGTCTCCTCCTTCATGTACCGCTCTCCTGAGCGTTCTTCAGAAGTATATTGATATCCCTAGGCAAGGAATCCTGGGAAGTTGAATAAAAGGAGACAAAGTAACAGAAGCAGAGGAGAAATCAGATAAAAACTGGGATTTCTCAGCAATTTTCTTGAGTTAACATCATTGAAAAATAGGAGCTTCTGAGGTTGAACCAAACCCAAGTTCTGAAGTATCTCACTAAGACTGAAGAGGAATGTATACCAACTCGAAGTTTCCTTGAATTAGACAGAATAATTTCATTGAGCTGCTAGGTTATATAATAAAGCCTGCCAAGCCCCATTTGATTAGAGTGAGCACTCACCATTTGTCCATGGACTGTTAGATTGATAAGTGATACCAAACCAGGCTTATTCTGCCCACACACAGCAAGCCAATCACTGATATAAGTTTTACAAAAGGGAGTTTATTCATGAGGCAGCCAAGTGAGGAAATGGGAGAACATGTCTCCAGTACGTCTCCCTGAAGATGGGGTTTTAGGGATATTTATGGGATAGAGGATTAAGGTGGTCCAGGCATGGGGAAAAGTGATTGGCAGTGGGGAAAGATGATGTAATCGATGGTCTTTGCAAGTGTAGCTGGGGGTCATGACTCTTCATAGGACGCATGTTCATTAGAATGATCTGAGGAAGGAGTTTTGTCCCTCTGATGCCAAAAGATAACTTTTTAGGCATTTGTGCAGGCCCAATTGAAGGGTCGGTGGTCTCAATCAGTTGAAACCAGACAAGAGCTGTCCCCCAGCTCCCGAAAAACAAGTTAAAGCAACCGTTACCATAGGGACATACACATCAGATACATTATCTGTAAGGAAGCTAGTGAGAGTTGAGTTACATATTGTCTGGCTACATGACTTTTAGCTATAAGGGTTTAAGATCAACTAGAAGTAAGCAGTTAAAAGCAAGCAAGGCAGGTTAAGTTTGGCTAGCTTAATCAGGTCAGCCTTCAGTTTCACAAGGACCAGAGTATACAGTTATTGAGAAGACTGATAGGCAAGAAAGTTCTTAATTAAAACCAGACGTTAATTTCTTTATAGATTGATTTATAATTTTTTCTAAATTATCCATTTATATTAAACTATATAACACAGTTTGTCATAGTAAAAGGTGAAAAAATTCATTAAAATCTTCCATGTGCTATGGGCAAACAACACCTTCACAAAACACAAGATGAAAAGTATCTAGGCCATCATTTCTGATTGTACTCATTCATTTTTCAGTAAGTGCTGAGCACTTACCATGTGTCAGACACTGATGTGGGTATGAGAGAGACAGCAAAGAACAGAACGTGCCCAGATCCTGTCTTCACGAGATTTACATTCCAGGGCCCTGAAAAGTGAGCTGCTGCACAGGTGCTCCTGGGCATGAGAAGCAAAGCCGCTTCCTGCAGAATAGTGACTCTGCAAGAGCAGAGCCCAAGGCAGACACCCATCTCATGCCTGAGATCATGTGTCAGGGCCAGAGCTTGGTCAGAGTGAAGATTACAAACGAGCTACTGTCCCTGGTATACGTAAGAAGTGATTTATTGCCTCCTGCAAATTCCAGAGTCCACCTGAGCCTGCTCTGGGAAAGTGGATACATTCAAACAGGAAGACTTAACCTAGAGACTCCAAGGTTTATCTAGGGGATATATGCACTCCATATCATTTAAAATATGTAACAAAATTTTTCTTTCATAGGACTTTGGGTAAGATACTGCAATTTGAGCACAGGGTTTAACTGCCTTTCTCTCTATTAATTCCATTGGAAAGATTGATAGGTAATAAAAATAGGGGACATTTTCATCAGGTCTGTGTTTCTATCAAAAGTGAAAAAAATAAACTGAGGGATTTCTAAATTATACCTTATTTCCATCCAGGGGAAAATAAAGAGGCATGCCTGAACCTCCAGAGGGGCATCAATAGGCTGATAAGGCTCATAGTCAAAAAGAGCATTTGTTCATGTGCAAACTTCACAGCGAATTTGGAAAATCTTCCTGGCTGATTGGGATTTGCAGATGCCCAGAGAATGTACTGATGAAGGAACAGTTGTGAAGTGCCATTATGAGCAGAGCCCAGGAGGGAGAAGAATAAAGAAAGCCTTTGCCCCCAGGAAGAAAGCACATTTGCCCTTCTGAGACAGGAGTATGTCCCCAAGAGGGAGGTTAAAAAAAAAAAAAAAAAAAAAAACCTCTCCATAGTTACCGCAATCGAGAGGGCAAGGGCAGGAGGCAACATCAGCCTCAGGCAGCTCTTTTTCTTCTTGACATAGGCAGCCAGTATTTAAAAACAACTGCACTAAGTTTCCTCAGGCTCATGAGCTTGGAGAAAGCAGCCAGTGCAGCCAGCCCAGGCTCGTCCTTGATATAGTTAATGGCAACAGAAGCTATCACCCAGCACACACTACATACATCTGGTTTTTGTCCCATTTAACAGATTATAAAACTGAAGCACACACACAAAAACTTCCCTGTAGTACAAAGTTACAGAGCTAGGATTCTAAACACAACAATTAGATAAGGTATAATTTAGAAATCCCTCAATAGTGAGTTATAGAGCTAGGATTCTAAACAGAGCAATTAGACTGCAGAGGCCAAATTCTTACTGACTATATCATATTGCCTCTTTCAGGAAGAATGTTGGGCACTGCTATGACTTTTAGCCAGGTTCAAGCGGAAGTGATTGAACAAAGCTGGCTGCATGCTACACCCCAGTCAAAGATAATGAAGGGGAATATGCTACCCCAAAATATTCCACTTTGGTATATGGATAATTTTGAGCTGAAGGCAATTGCGAATCAACAGATGCAGAAAGAAGCCTTCGTGGAGCTTCCCTTATCTGACTAAAAGCGGAAACTTCTGAGAAATGAGGACCACCATAAATCCTTTCTCCAGGGAAGTTTTATGGTCACGAAAAAGATGGAAAGTCGGCAGCAAGATGAGTCTGCCCAAACCTCCCTAAAATAACACTTATCTTCCATTAGTTCTGTCATATATTTACCTTCACATAGTTTACTGCCCCTAAAAGCCCAAAGCTCCCCTTTCCCTTATGTAGTCACTTCCCCACAATTTTTCACCTTTTGTTTAAGTGGTATATAACCTTACAATTTTACCCAATACTTTGAGTTTTCCTTGCTTGTTGTTTTGTTGTTTTGGTAAAACCCTATACTTGTAAAAATATTAACATCAATAATATTTGTATGTTTTTTCTCCTGTTAATTTGTCTTTTGTCAGCTTAATTTGCATACCCCAACCACTAAACCCAAGAGAGTAGAGGAAAAGGGGAAAGTGTTTTATTTTTTCTCCACTACAATAAGAATCACAGAGATGATCCAATCCTGAAAGAATTTCACAAGGTGGTAGCTTCCTCCCCCTTCTTCTTGAGCTGAAAAATTACAAAAACATACCTTTCCTTGCCCCCTTGTGTGAACTGCAAGGATTTGATTAGAGATCATCATAATTTTCTTTTCTTTTTTTTTTGAGATGGAGTCTTGCTTTGTTGCCCAGGCTGGAGTGCAAAGGCATGATCTCAGCTCACTGCAACTTCTGCCTCCCAGTTTCAAACCATTCTGCTGCCTCAGCCCCCAAGTAGCTGGGACTACAGGCATGTGCCACCATGCCTGGCTGATTTTTGTATTTTTATTAGAGACGGGGTTTCACCATGTTGTCCAGCCTGGTCCCAAACTACTGACCTCAGGTGATCTGCCTATCTCGGCCTCTCAAACATCATAATTTTCTAACAGATTTCATATTATTTACCATTTTGCTGACAGACAATACCAGCTAATTTCAGAATTTGGGCTCTAATGGTGAGCAAACCTAGGGAAATCGCACTTCTTGGGAAGATAGTGTTGGAGAGTTAAGAAGAGAATCTCTGCCTGTGTCTGGTGTTTTAAACAAGGGAAGTGGCAATCCCAGATGGGGAGGAAAGTGTTCACCAAGGGCCATACTCACTTGATCACTGCAGCGTGTTTTCTGATACCACCTGGGAGGGCACTGGCAAATGGAAATGTGGAAGGATAAATGGGATCTAAACTTTAATCATGAGGGTGAGACAAACACATCTGGTCTCCATCGCCCAAGGAGGAAACAGAATGGATAGAGACAAGAATGCAGGGGCAATGACCCTTCCTGGCTCTCAAAAGCAAGGTATCCTCAGCCAAGCTGTTTCTGGGATAAAAGGAGAGATCAGAAGTGAACCACCTCTGGGCTCAAGTGCCTGCTTCCTGTTTATTGCAAGAGTAAACTACAGCAGTTGCTGAGTCACAGACTGTTCCGTCACATGGAGATTATTTTTACCTATCTATCTACTGCATTGGTAGAATTTCATAGGAATGAAATGTGATGGGTAATGTAATGTAAACTTTAAAAATCATGAACAGATTAATGCAGTTTCCCCATTTCAACCCTTCAATGACTTGCTATCACCCTAAGAACAAATTCACCATTTTCCCCACAGTCTACATGGTCTGCCCATGGTTGATGTTCCAACCTCATCTTTAGCACCCACATCCCCCCACTTTGTCTACTGGGCTTCAGTCCCACTGATGGATCACTGCCACTTCACTTGCCAAGAGTAAGCATAACCAGGGCCTTTGCATGTGCTGTTCCTTCTTACTCAAAGCCCTTCCCCAGATATTTACATGGTTCATTCCCTCAGTTCATTAAGGTCTCTGCTCAAAGGACATGTCTCGGAACATGCTTTCCTGGTTTATCAAAAATAATCATCTTTTCATGCTTGACCTTCTTACCCAACTTCAGTCTCCTTCTTAAACATTACATTATATATTTATTTATTCATCTTTTGTCTGTTTTTTGTAACACACCATGGGTTCCAGTCCTCTCTATTCCAATGCCCAAATCAGTGCTGGCACATAGATAATAAATGTAAGTGATCTTTGCCTTCCTGCTTTCATTCCCTATCCTCTCTGAATGAGACTACAGAATCTCATTCAGAATATATGAGAATCAGAGTTGTATTTTTATAACTAAAGGAGTCTTGCCACCTCTCCTACTATTATAGGCACCACCACCTTCGCCTATGAAACCCACATTAAAAGTGCATTCTCTGTTCACTTCCTCTTCTGTGTCCTTACAGCATGGAGCTTCCTAAGCTCTGCAACCGTGTCCTCTGCTAGGGGGAAGCTGGAAGGAATCAATTGCTCCCCGGAACTGCCTGCCTCATCTTCAGACCTCCCGCTGCATCTCTCTAGTAAGTGCCTAAGTGCAGCTGTGTGCTCTGCAGCCAATGGCTGGTATCCTTATAGGCACTGGTAAGCTTTAGGAGCCTTTATGGCACTCGATACATAATAAATAATAATATACTGCCAGATGATTACTCTATGACTGCTACTATGATGAACCCATTCAGGGGGAAGTAATAACCGTGAGCAAATAGAAAAGCAAACAAAGAAACAATCTGTTTTGCTGCACCTAAAATGAATCTAGGAACACAGAGAGAGTCATCAGAAATTGAAATATTTTGTTGACAAAGGCATGGAGATAATAGGTGTGTTTAAATGTGCCCTTTTCTGAACAGCTCCACTGTGGTCTGCCAGCACACTCTTCTCCTGACCTCACACTCATGGAGGTGGCACAGGGGGACAGGGAAAGAGAGGAGACAAGCGTGGTCTCCTCGTCATAGTTTGTGATCTGAAGCCATGAGTCCAGTGAAAGCTAGTTTTTCTCTGACTCCAACAGGCCAGCAGTTGGGCTCTCAGAAATGAACAATAATGAGTTATGTGATCCTTTAACAGAACCTAGTCAATGAATATATCCTATACTATAATAAGTCTTTTTTCAACTCCTGTACTTGTCAGAGGGACTTAAGGTACAGTGTTTTACAGTCCTTGTCCCATTGAAGGAATATTGCTAAATGTCTGAATGTTTAATAGCAATAAAACACAAGATGCCAAAGATCAGATTCTGTTAAAAACTAATGGCTAAACTGTATAATTCCATTTATAGAGTGACCTTGAAATGAAAAAGTCACAATAATGGAGAACAGATCAATGGTTACCAGGGGTTAGAATCAGAGGAAGAGTGTGATTATACAGAGATAGCAGCATGAGGGAGTTTTTTTTGTAGTGCTGGAAGAGTTCTATATCTTGATTGTGGTGGTGTCAACAGAAATTTACACATGTGAAATTCCATAGTACCATACATCATCATCAACATCACCACCAACAACAAAAGCTGATGAAAGTCAAATAATTCCTATGGTTTGATTAATAGTGTTGTAACACTACTGATTTTCTGGTTTTGAAAATGTTACTCTTGTATATAAGATGTTATCATTGGGGAAAGCACACACAGGAACTTCCAGTATTATTTTTGCAACTTCTGTGAGTCTTAAATTAGTTCAAAATAAAAATTTGAAAAAAAAGGAAAAAAAAAAAGAAAAGAAAAACCATAATGGATATATTTCAGTTCTGTGTCCTTTGGAGTAACTATGTTTTTGTTGTCTTTCCCATTGCTGTGACTACACAATCAGGAGAGAATATATGGAGGAGATATTTTAGGACAGTGAAAAGTAAATAGTAGCAAATGGGTTGGAAAGAAGACCAGAATTCAAAGCATCACCAAATGGTAGTGAGTTTATGCATTTTTTCCCGACGCTATCCCCTAGGCTGAATGCAATTCAAACTGAAACCAAGAGGTGGTCATTGGCACAAACAGAGAGGCCTCCCGGAAAAACTCTCCCGTTCTGGTGCCAGGAGGTGAGAAAGGAACTCTGAAATCTCAAAAGGAATGTGGAAATCCTCTGTTGTCAATGTTGTGTTGCTGTTGTTTATCCTTCAAGTAATATCACAGCAGCAGTGGCAGAAACCTTGCTATTCAGTGGGGTTGGGAACCCAGGAGTGTGGAGAGAGCTACCATTGCCTTTTTCCTCATATATCATCCTTCCACTTGACCCCAGACAAGGTGTAGTCATGGAAGTGCATGGCAGGGCAGAAAAAGTAAAGTCACAACACTTTCTCTGGAGGACCAAAAACAGGAGTGCTAGGGACCCTTTGGAGTCTGTAAAAAGCCACTGGATGTACTTTACCTGAGAGACTGTGAAGAGGGAGGACACCAAGAAGACATCCCCCATAAAGTAGTTTAAGAAATCCTGGGTTCACTTTCAGTCTGCACATGCATGGATCTGATTCTACTGAGCATATAAAGATTTAGAAGACAGAACTAATAACCAGATCATTGACCAAGTCTCAAATCCACCACAGGGTGGCACACATGTGGGCAAAATCTGAATAGCACTGTGAGGCACTGAGCAGTGAACTGAGATTGAATTCACAGCCCATAGAAGGCAAGTTGAAACTTGTAGTTTGAACCTATTCAGGTTGCCTTGCCACTAAGAGAACCATATGAACATTTGCCAAAGAATTTAGATAAGAACCAGAGTACAAAACATAATATTCAAAATATCCAGGAATTAAGCCAAAATTACTTGCCAAGGGGGAAAAAAAAACAAGAAACTTTCAATTTGCATGAGAAAAGACAATAAACAGTCACAAATGTCAAGATGACACAGCTGTTGGAATTACCCGATAAAGATTGCAGAGCATCTATTATTCGAAGGGCCTGAGAAGCAATGTAAACACTCTTGAAAAAAGTGGAAAAACAGAAGGTCAACAAATAAATAACATATAAAAGGAAGAATCAAATAGAAATTTTAGAACTGAGAAGTATAGTAACCAAAATGTAAAACTCATTGGATGGGCTTATTAGCAAAAACAGAGAGGGAAAAAATGAAGAGAGCCCCAGAGATCTGTGTGACAATAACAGATTTAAAATGCATGTCATTGGAATTTTAGAAATAAAGGATAATCTTGGTAAATATAATAGGCTATTTTCCTCTTCTCTGGTTTTTAAAATTTATTCCATGTTTGAAGCAAAAATTATAACATTCATCTGATAACGTTTTTAATGTAAGTTGTTGTAATATGAAAACTATAACGTAAAGGAAGGAAGGTAAGGGGACCTATGTGATGCTAAGTTTTCTATATAATGTACTAAAATTCTTAGAAGTTTATAAAAAAGAAAGTGTATATATTTTAATTATGAGAGAAGCCAGTAATAAACAGATAAAGTAAAAACCATAATAGATCAATTAAAACAGAATAAAAGAAACTTAAATGTCACTCAGTGAAAACAAGAAAGGAGAAACAAATGACAAATAGAAGTGACAGAAAGCAGACGATGAAATAGTAGAGTTAAATACAAATCTGTTAATAATAATCTTAAACACAGCAATTAGAAATTTTCAGAATGGATTTTTAAAAATGACTCAACTATACGCTGTCTACAATAAACTCACTTCAAAGATAACAAAATAGGTAAATGAAAAGAAAAAGGATACACAATTACGTCCATGCAAACATTAACCCACAAAAGCCTGATTGGCTATAGTAATATGAGAAAAGGACATTTCGGAGCAGAGAAAATTACAGGGAGTCCTTGCATATGAAATAACAATAACAATCCTACATGCATGTGTATTTAACAACAGAGCTTAAATATGCAAAACTGACAGAAATTAAAGGACAAATACAAACATTTGTGATTATATTAGGAGATTTCAACATATCACTTAGTAACATAGAGAACTAGAAGGCAGATAGTCAGCAAGGACATTGAAGAATTGAATAAAACTATCAACCAATTGCATATAATTGATGTTTATAGAACACTACACTCAATGACAGCAGAATACCCGTTCTTTTTAAGTCCACATGGTACATTTACCAAGATACTCCATAATCTGAATCATTTAAAAAACTTTATGAAGTTTAAAATAATTAAACTCTACAATGTTCTCAGACTTTCATGGAATTAAACTAGACATCAATAATAGAAAGATGACTGAAAAATCAGCAAACATCTGCATATTACATACCCCACTTTAAAATAATCTGGGAGTCAAAGAGAAAGTTCCAAGATAAATTAGAAAAAAAAAATAGAACTTAAAGAAAATAAAAGCACAAACAGATCAAAGATGTTGTGTACAGTTAAGGAAGTGATTAAACTGAAATTCACAGCAATAAATGCATTTATTAATTAGGAAAGAAGAAGGTTCTTAAATCAATATTCTATGCTTCTAACTTAAAAAATAAGAAACAGAGCAAAATAAATTCAAAGCAAGTTTGAAGAAGAAAAGAATAAAGATAAGAGTAAAATTCAAACAACAAATATTAAATATCAATGAAAGTAAAAGCTGGTTCTTTGAGATAATAAATGAAATTGATAAATATCGAGATTGTAAAAAGAAGAGAAAAGATATAAATTACCAACAGTAGAAATGAAAGAAGTACTCTCACTAAAAATGACATACATATAAGAAGAATAGAGAGTGAATAACCAGCTCAACTCTAGGCACTCTCTTCAATAATTTATCTGAAATGATACAATTCCTCAAAAACTGTAAACTACAAATTCAGACGAGATGAAATAGACAAATCTTCTTACACATATTAAATAATTTGAATTTGTAGCTCAAGAGTCTCCTGAAAAAGAACTTCCAATCTGTGATGGTTTCCCAGTGTAGTTATATCAAATATTTTAAAAAATAACATCAGGTGTCGAAAATGTTTTTCAAATAATAGACTAAAAAATTTTGTCTACTTAATTTCATGAAGACTGCATCACTCTGTACCAAAACTAAAGCAGGACAGTAGAAAAAAATGAAAACTACAGACCAATATCTTGCATTAAAAGATGCAAGAATTGTCAGCAAAATATTAGTAAACTTAATGAAGCTATATAAAAATCATCATAATGACAATGATAATCCACCATGATCAAATGGAATTTATCCCAGTGAAATATGACTTGGTTCAATGTTTGAATAGCAATCAATGTGATCCATCACATTTAGAGTTCAAAGAAGAAAAAATACATTATCAGATCAATTGATGAAGAAAAATAATTTGACAAAATTGAGCATTCATTTATGATAAAAATTCTTTGCAAACCAGGAACAGAAAGGAACTTCCTCAATTTGATAAAAGGTATCTACGAACAAAATCTACAGCTACTATCATACTTAATAATGAAAGTGTGAATGTTTTCTTTTTCAGATTAGGAAAGATAAGGAATCCTTTCTCACTATCCCTATTCGACATAGTACTGGAATTTTAGCCAATGCAATAGGCAAGAAACAGAAATTATTTTTTAGAAATAAATTAGACATGAATAAATAAAACTGTCTTTATTCATGGGGACATGCTTGTCTGTACAGAAAATCCCAGAGAACAAAAAGAAAAAAACAAATAACAGATGTTGGAGAGGATGCAGAGAAAGGGAGTGCTTATACACTGTTGGTGGGAATGTAATTTAGTACAGCCACTTTAGCAAACAGTATGGATACTCCTCAAAGAACAAAAAATAGAACTACCATTTGATACAGCCATCTCATCATTAGGTATCTACCCAAAGGAAAAGCAATCATTATATCAAAAAGGTATCTGCACCTATGTTTATTCTAGCACTATTCACAATAGCAAAGCTATGGAATCAACTTAGCATCCATCAAAGGATGATTGGATAAAGAAACTGTGGTATGTATATACAATGGAATACTATTCATCCATAAAAAGAATAAAATCATATCTTTTTGCAGCAATATGAATAGAACTGGAGGCCATTAAATAAAACAAGTCAGTAACAGAAAGACAAATACGACATGTTCTCACTTCTAAGTGGGAGCTAAATAATGCGTACATATGGGCATAGGGTGTGGAATGGTAGAAAATTGAGACTTAGAAAAGTGAGGAACTAGGAGGACATAGACAATAAGAAATAACTTAATGGGTATAATATATGTTATTCAGGTGATGGATACACTACACAATCTATCCATGTAACAAAATTACACTTGTACCCCATAAATGTACACAAGTAAAAAATGTCTAAAATAATAAAGTTGACAAGGTTGCAAAAAGTAAGTCAATACTGAAAAATTAACCTTTTTTTCTATATACTAACAATGTACAATTAAAACCAGAAATTAAAACCAAAACAATACCATTTATAATAACTCCAATAAAAATGGAAACGCTTTGGCACAAATCTGGAAAAAAATCAAATGGAGAATCTGTATGTTGAAAACTATAAAGTACTGTTGAAAGAAATTAAGGAAGACCTAAATAAATGGAGAGACATACCATGTTCAGGCATTGCAAGATTTAATATAGGAAAGATATTAATTCTTCCCAATTTGATCTGTAAATGAATTCAGTACTGACCAAAATTTCAGCAGAATATTTTGTATAGACAAGCTGATTCTAAAATTTATAAGGAAAGGCAAAGAAATTTGAATAACTAGAGTAATTTTGAAAAAGAAATATAAATTCATTCTGAGAAATTATACTGTCCAATTTTAATAATTACTATAAATCTATAGTAATGAAGACTATGTGCTATTGGTGAGGATCAAACATGTAGATCAATGGAACAGAGAAGTGTCCAGAAATTAACCCACACAAGTGTGGCCAATTTATATTTGACAAAGCTACAAAAGCAATTCAATGAATAAAAGTATCCTTTTCAACAAATGATGATAGAACAATCTGACATACACAGACAAGAAAATAAACCTTAACCTACATCTCATACCTCATATAAAAATTATCTCTGAATTGATCATACCTCTAAATGTAAAGTGCAAAACTAAAAATTTAGGAGAAACTCTTCAGGACCTAGGGCTATGCAAAGAATTAGAATTCTTAGATACGACAACAAAAGCCTGAAGCATAAAAGACAAAAATGATAAATGGGATTTCATCAAACTTAACAAATTTTTCTCTGCACAAGACATTATCAGAAGGATGAAAAGACAAGCTGTAGACTGAGAGAATATATTTACAAACACGTATCTGACAAAAGACATGTACTGGTAGTAAATAAAGAACTCTGAAAACTTGACAGTAAAAAAACAAACAACACGTTTTTTCCCAATGGGCGCAAGATGTTGACAGACACTTCACCAAAGTAAAAACATGGATGTCAAATAATCACAGGCAAAGATGTTCAGCATCATCAGTGACTAAATGAAAAATTAGGATCATGATGAAATATCACTGCCACATACTGAATGTCCAGACTATAAACTACTGTCAATATCAATTCCTGTCAATGATGTGGAGCTTCTGGAACTCTTGCACACTGCTAATAGGAATGTAAGATGATGCAGTTGCTATGAAAAATGGTTAAGTAGCTTCTTCTAAAGTAATCATATGCTTATGATATGGCTTAGCAGCCCACTCCTGGGTATTGACTCTACAGAAATGAAAACTTACGTTAACACACAAAAATCTATACATGGATACTTATATGTCTTTATTACTAATTGATCAAAACTGGAAATAACCCAAATGTTTCTCAGTTAGAAAACAAATAAACAAATAGTGACACATTCATACAGTGTGGGTATCCCTCAGCCATAACAAGAAACGATCACTGATACATGCAAGAACATGGAAAAATCTCAAAAGCATCATGCCGAGTGATACAAGCCAGTCTCAAAAGGTCATGTATTATATGATTTCATTCATACAGTAGTCTCCAGAAAAAAAAAAAAAACTATTGTGATGAAAACAGATCAGAGGTTGTCAGAGGCTGTGTGTGAGTGAGAGGTAGAGTATAAAGAGTTTGCGTGAGGGAATTGTTTTAGAATAACAGAATAGTTGTGTATGTTAATTATGGTAGTGGTTACATAGATCTACACATGTATTCAAATTCATAGAAATGACAGTAGTAAAGACAGTGTGGTGCTGGCAAAAAGAAAAATAGACCAATCAATGGAGCAGAATAGAAAACCCAGAAATAATTCACATAAACATAGCCTACTGATCTTTGACAAAAGAGCAAAGACAATTCAATGGAGAAAGGACAGTCTTTTCAACAAATGGTGGTGAAACAACTGGACATCCACATACAAAAAAAATGAATATAGACACAGGCCTTACACCTTGCACAAACATTAACTCAAAATGAATCAAAGACCTAAATGCAAAACTATAAAACTTCTAGAGAATAACACATGAAAAAATGTAGGTGACCTTGGGTTTGGTGACTTTTTAGATGTAACACAAAAGCACACTCCATGAAGAGAAACTGGATAAGCTGAACTTCATTAAAATTAAGAACTTCTGCTCTATCAAAGACATTGTTAGGAGAATGACTGAGAAAAAAAAATTGCCTATCAGCTATCCAATGGCTGGTATACAAAATATGCAAAGAACTCTTAAACTTCAAAAATAAGAAAGCAAACAACTCAACTAAAATGGGCAAAAGATCTGAACAGGTAATTCACCAAAGATTTACGGATAGCATACGAAAAGATACTCAACAACACATGTCATTAGTGAATTACAAATTAAAATAACAATGATAAACCATTACTCACCTATCAGAATAGCTAAAATTTTAAACTCTGACAACATCCAATGCTCACATGGATATGGAGCAACAGAAACATTCATTCCTTGATAGTGGGATTTGCAAAAGATTCAGCATTTTAGAAGACAGTCTGGTGATTTCTGACAAAGCTAGACATCATCTTACCATACAATCCAGCAATCACCAAGTAAATTTACCCAAATTATTTGAAAACTAATGTCCCACAAAAATCTGCATATGGAGGTTTATAGCAGCTGTATTTAGAACTGTCAAATCTTAGAAGCAGCCAAGGCACAATAAGTGAATGGATACACTATGCTACATCCATACAATGGAATATTATTCAGATTTTTTTATATGAGCTATCAAGCCACAAAAAAGACATAGAATAATCTTAAATGCATAGTACTAAGTTAAAGAAGTCAGTCTGCAAAGGCCATATTCTGTACAATTTTAACTATATGACCTCAAACTAGAAAAAACTATAGAGACAATAAAGAGATGGATGGTTGCTAGGAAAAGGGTGGATGAGAAGAAGGTAGCCATGAGTAGGTGGAGCCCGGGGGACTTTTAAGGCAGTGAAACTATTCTGTATGAGATCATAATGGTAGATACATAACATTTATATTTGTCAACACCCATAGAACTGTGTAATACAAAGTGTAAACCCTAATGTAAAATATGGAATTTAATTAATAATAATACATCAATATTGGTTCATTAACAATAACAAGTGTACCACATGAATGCAAGCTGTTAACTGTGTGCAGGGTATGGGGGAGAGGAGTAGTATATGGAAACTCAACTTTCTGCTCAATTTTTATGTAAATGTAAAACTGCTTTAAAAATAATGTATATTAATTTTAAAAGCATAGAACTGTACACTCTGAAAGAAAAACTCTACTGCACTGATAATTTCAAAAACAAATTGAAAATAAAAGCAACCTAGGTGTATAATAAGAGGTGAAACTTTATATGTGCACACAGAAAAATCCACTCATTCATCATTCAACAAATATTTATGTAGATCTCCATGGACTCTTTATGTCACAGTAAAGTAAAACATTCATGCTCAGGATATTACCATTTTTTCTTCTTCTTCTCTTAGTCAGTTAATTACTGTCACTTAATCTCTATCTCATGCAACTTTCCAGTCTGTGGAACTGTTTTCCTTCTTTCATAGTCAGCTTAGGTTTTCTGGCTGAGCATTTTCTTCACTCTTTTGCTGCTACGCTTGCCTCACTTGTCCTTTTGCCAAACTCGAGTGACACGTGTGCTGTCATTCACCTATTTTCCGTCTTTGCCTTCTCACATAGCTCAATGAGCACTGTGGGAGAAAGCCCCGAAGCAGCCCTTGGCATGGTGGTCACTGCATCAGCTCTGACTTCAAAGAGGTGCACAGCACTACGCAGTATTCCTCTTCTATCTTTCTTGAAAGATTTTACTTCACAATTGTGGTTTTTAAATTTCTCGATTTAAAAATAATAGCTGATCCCACCACCCTGTTTGCTCTCAGCAGTTAAGCTTATGTCACAAGTAAAATAGGAGTTGTGCCATGAGCTCTACCAATGATTTCCACTATAAACTGACAACTGTAGACTCATCCTGATTCATTGCTCTTTGTTGCTGCCTGTTAAAATGGAAAGCTTCTTCCTCCAGGAGTGTTCTTGCTTTCTTGGGACCTCATCCTATCAATTACTTCTCCATGATTTGCTCTACTATTGCCAAAAAATCTCTCTCTACAAAC
The DNA here is from genome assembly GCF_009828535.3 of Hylobates moloch. Classification (NCBI taxonomy): domain Eukaryota; kingdom Metazoa; phylum Chordata; class Mammalia; order Primates; family Hylobatidae; genus Hylobates; species Hylobates moloch. The sequence continues at coordinate 79,499,792 of NW_026652278.1, forward strand.
TTTTCCTTAAAAGCATTCACACTTTATTAAATCTTTCCCAGCTTTGGAAGAAAAAAAAACTTCAAACAAACATTAGAGCTTATGTCCTATCTTTTCCCTTATTGACAGCCCTTTTCATTTCTCACTTTCTATTCACTTCCTGATTCCAGTCATCTGATTCCTTGCCATGTAGCCATAAAAGTGTATTCAAAAAGGTACTAATGCCTTCTTTAATACCAAATCTAATTGACACATTTTTACCTTTATTTTCCTTGATCTTTGATCTGCATCTAAAATTTTCTTCCCTAGGTTTCTGTGACTTCATGCTCTTGTTCTATTCCTCATTTTTTTGTTTACTCTTTCACAGACTCCATTGTCAGCTTTTGTTCTTTTATATTTCATTTATATGTTGGTCTTCATACTGTACACACAGTCCCTGAACAACTTCTTTCTTTTATTCTTATAGATCTGATTATGTATCTTAACGCCAGTGTAAGTCTCACTCTTGAATTTGCTTTATAACCAACCCCCTATCAGCATCCTCTACTTATATTTCCAAGAATACCTTAGAATTGAAATGAAAATCAAAACTCTTTATCTTCTCCCCTTCTTCAATAGTTTCTGCTTTAATTGTCTATCCAATTATCTAAACCAGAATCCTGGGATCTAGCCCCAACATATTCCTCTAATGCCTCATATCCAATCAATTTCCAAGCCCTCTTGGTTTCATCACCCAAACATCTCTTGAATGCGATATGTTACTCTACAATGTCAATCACAGCCTAAGTCAAACTATCATCATATCTCATATAAATTATGAATTTTGTTTTTTAACTGGTCTCCTGGCTTCAACTTTGTTTGCCTCTGGTATATTATTTCACACAGCAACCAGGGTTATCTTTCTCAAGCAGAGTTCTGATTAGATCACTCCTATGCTTAAAATAATTCAATGGCTCTTCTTGTATTCAAGCTAAAATATCATTTCCTTAGCAGAGCTCACACTCTTTCACAATTTGACCCCCATCGAACTCTACTGACTCAGCTTTCACCACTTCCCATCCACACTCTATTTCCCAATCAATCTGAACTATGTGCAATTTCCAGGATGCACAGTTCTATCTCACGTCTCCAGGTTCTATCTCAATGCCCCATTCTCAAAGAATGGAACACTCTTGAGCTTTTTTTGCCATGCTACCTTCTATTTATTCGTTAATTCTCAGTTCAGATACCATCTACCCTAGACATCTTTTTCTGGGTAAGGACTGCCACAGTACTCTGTATTTATTTCTATCACAGCACTTGTCCCACTATTGTAATAATTGGTTCCTTGTCTACTCTTACACTAGTGGAACTTCTTGAGGGCAAATTTAAAATGCTGTGCCTAATTGATCTCCATATTGCTGTCCAGACCCACAGACGATCAAGAAATGTTTAAAGAAGGAAGTTAGGAAATCAGAAAGAAAGGAAGAAAAGAAAGAAGGAAGGGATAAAGGGAGAGAGGGAGCGAGGGAAAGGATGAAGAAAAAAAAGAAAGCAAAGAAGGAAGTACATGCCCTTTAAGATTACAGCTATGTAAAGGTGCATTATACTAACAGATATTTTGTTCCAGGTATGAAATTATGGGTGATTCACTCCTGGTTATGAAACTGTGCTTAAAGTTGTTACATTGTTTCAATAATTAAAATGTTACTGATTTTTGTTCTACAAGTATGTGACAGGTACTCCTGGTATGACAGAGACTGCTCTCTGTTCTTCAAAAGGTGTTTCTTCTTCTTCTTCTTCTTCTAGACACAGGCCTAGACTGGGTTTCAGAGCCTTCCTCTCTGCCAGTAGGGCCACAGGACCCAGTTCCAGCAAAGAGACTATGAACAGTAGGGACATGTACCACTTCAGGATTTGATCCTCAAAGTCCTCTCACAGTGATCCTCTGCTCTTTCTTCCTGTCTGGAAGGTGGCCAGAGAGAGCATCATGAACCTAAAGGAGGGGAGACATACAATATGATAAAAGTCCAAGTCCTTGAGTGATTGCTTGAAAAGTCTCCGTACCAGAAACACTCGATTGGACTTTATTTAGGTGAGATTGAGTTTCTGTTGAATGAAATTATTGAAGTTTGAGAATTAATCTATATGGCAGTTAAGCTAAAGTAATATACTTGGTGAACAGTTTAACATGGAACCACCTGGATACTGAGATGACCTTGACTTATAATTGGCTTGTTGTAGAGCACATGGGAAGCTGATATCACCAAACCTGATTCCTACAGCTATGGAAGGATGAAATTTATCAGTTAGTAAAAATAATTCTATCACGAACAGTTTGAGTGTAAGGGAATACTAGATATAATATCGTCCATCCCTCCATATTACACATGGGAACTCGGAGGTGCAGAAAGGGAAAGTTGAGTCATGTGTTGCTGAGTCAAGCTCTGCCTTCAGCTTTCCCAACCGCATGTTAGGACGCCTTGTCTGGGACAGCTCACAGTTCATTGATTGTCCAGATAGCCACATGTGTGCTCTGGCTGCCTAGATGTGACTCTCCCTTTCAAGCCTCCATGGGCACTCTTCCTGAAACTGCCTCTGTGGTTGAGGAGGATCACCTTCTCAGAGAAAGGAGAATAGTTCTTTGACCAAGAGCATTCAAGGAGCTGAAATTCCCTGCTAGAACCTTTAGAACACTTAGTCCTCAGCCAAGAGGGTTCTTGTGACCTTGGACTAAGAGCAAACTTGCTTAACCAGATATGAAAAAATAAAATAAAATAGTATGAGCTAAAAATGAATTAATTAATTTTGTTATATTTTATCTTAAAATTTCTGTTTAGTAAAGAATGCTGTCGATTTTGTTAACCAATGACAGACTGGGAGATGATTGTGGAAAGATATAATCCCTTATTCATTTCTGGTAGAAGTGTAAAATGAGACACCATTTGGGGCTATCTGATTTAGAAATATCTGGGAGTGTGCATGGAAGTTACCTATGTGCACACTCTATGATTCATCCATACCACAAAGAAAATTTCTGCATAGGTCTACAGGAGGTTGAGTAGAAGAACAGAAGGCATTTATCTGTCCATTGCTAGAAGAATAAAAGTAAAATGGGAAGGACGAATACTGTAATAAAATGAATCACTCAGAATTTATCAGAACATTGATGATCTACATAGTACAACATAAATAAATAGTAGAAAACAAGCAAGCAAATCATTGAGGGAATTAAGTATAAAACTAAGCTATATATTTTGTGTATACAGATATATGTATATATCCACATAGACATCTGCATATAATGTACACTTAAAAACATACAAAATAGCATAAGATTATTTTTCCTTTTCATCAATAAAATGCTCAGGCATAGAAAAATATACATCATTTAACCAAAAACTTATAAATGTTTCCCTTGGTTTAAAAAACAAAACATTTCAAATAAAATTCAACCCCATAAGTAACTGAACATTAAACCTCCAGTAACATATTCTCTTATCTCAGGCAAGAGTTTAAAATTAGTCTGCCCTTGCTTATACTTTTATGCTCCTCCTACATATGCATTTGTGCAGAAACAGTATACAGTATTATTTTATATGTTTAAAGCTTTCTAAAAAAGATATCATATTGCATGAATCTTTTTGCAACCAGCTTGATTTATTTAACATTGTGTTTCTGAGTTTTCTCTCTGTTGTTGTTTGTACATCTAGTATGTTTATTTGACTGTGCAGTATTTCATTGTCTGAAAATACTACCTAGTATTTTCCTTGTCATGATGGGCAGATTATTTCAATTTTTTGACATTACAAGTCATTTTGAAATGAGCATTTTTGTATATGTCTTCTTGTCCACATGTGTATGAATTCACCTGTGGTATAATACTAAATCGGAAATTCCTATAGCAGTAGTGTTTGCATTTATCTAGATGTTGTCAAATGATTCTCCAAAGTGGTAACTCCGATTATATTCTCACTGCTACTGCATGGATGTACCTGCTCCTTTTTCTTTACTGACATCTCTGCTAACATGTGGCACATTCAGATAATATTGTTAGTTGTTGCCTTATAAAATGTATTTATCTGATGAATATGAAAAGTCTGAGGTTGAGAATCTTAACATGTATTTCTTTACTCTTTGGGGTTTACTTCTTCATATCTTTTTTCTGTTTTTCAATTTTCATCTATTTTCTTATTGATTTATAGTAATTCTATATATACTACAGAATTGTAATTCTTTGTCAGTTTTGTGCACAGCAAATATGCTTCATGATCTGTGGGTTATCTTTTCCATTTGTTTGTGTTTTTGATACAGAATTTTTTTAATTAAAAGTTTGAATTCCATCTTTTCTTTATGTTCACGTGGTTCTTGATGTATTTGAAAAAGCATTCTCCAATATCGAGGTCATAAAGATATTTGCTATATTTCCTGCTAAACATTTAAAAATTTTACTTTTTACAATTATATCTTTATCTGACTGGAATTGATCTGTTTTTACAGTATAAAGATGGGATTCAATTTTTTTTCATATGGATAAGCTATTATGTTGGAACCATTTGCTAGAATGATCCCTTCTTCACAACTGCTTTGTAATGCCAGCTCTGTTGCACGTCAATTTTCCATCTGATCAATATGTTTTCATTGTCTACCATGTATTCACTGTGTTCTAAGCACTAGTTACATATCAATAACAAAATAATTACACCTGATTCTCATTCTGCATTTCCATCCTGTTTCTTAGAGTTGGTATTACTGTGTCTAAAACAGTTTAATGACTATAAGGTTTATTTGGTCATGTTATCTAATAAAAAAGTTCCTCTCCTCTTATTCCTCTTTTTTTCAAATTATTCTGCCATTCTTGCCCCCTTATCAAAATACACATATATCTAAAATATTCATATATATGAGTACAAATATAATTTCTATAACAAATCTGTGTCTTAGGTTGTTTTCCCCAAAAGCAGAGCCTGAGAAGAATTCTTGTTGAAGTGCTTCTCTTAGGAAAAGAAGAATGAGAGAAGCAAGAAGCAAGGTAGATGGAATACTATCCAGCTACAAAAAAGAACGAAATCATATCCTTTGCAGCAACATGGATGTAGCTGGAGGTCATTATCCTAAGCAAATTAACACAGTAACAGAAAACCAAATACAGCATGTTCTCACTTATAAGTATGACCTAAATATTGGGTACTCATGGACATAGACATGGGAACAATAGACACTGGGGACTACTAGAGGAGGGAGGTAGAAGCGGGGGCAAGCGGCGAAAAACCAATTGTTGTGTACTTTGCTCACTACCTGGTGACAGGATCATTTGTACCACAAACCTCAGCATCACACAATATACCCCTGTAACAAATCTGCACATGTACTCCCTGAATATAAAATAAAAGTTGAAATTATGTTTTTTAAAGAAGCAAGGTAGGGGTGTCTCTCACACAGCTAAGGGCAATAATTCAGTAAAGGGGATTATTGGAGGTCTTACCAGTCAACATTCATGGCAGTTAGGGGATGTGGTGGGGCACCTGCATTATCCACCATAATCTGTAGCACTATTTTTTAAGAATAAAAATATGCTCCAAAACACGTAGATTTTACATATTATGGATAACCTGATGGGGGAGAAATGGAGTTAGAAATGGGTGAAAATTAAAACAACAAACTAAAAGAATTTTCCTCTAGATTGTTGAATGATGAATTTCTATTGCACATTTCTGTATCTGTGACACAATAAAAGATTGATATAAATGAATACATAGTGATGAAAAAAATACACAATTCCACTCCCAAACACAAACTTACCCTTTAAAAACACTGCTTTGCCAAAACTGAGGAAGCCTTGTGAATAGCTATGGTCTATAATTTAGGAGGTTTTTGTTGAGCTTCTCTAAGTCTCTACTAATGAGTCAGTGTTCAGCCACTGTTCAGTTGTAGCTTTTAATTGCAAACTTTGGGACACTCTAAATTAGGGATATATGAAGCCAAATTCACTAAAACCCAATGCATGCTGATGGGCTTAGTTATTTTTTCCCAGTGTGGACTTATGTTCAACCTCAACTCTTACGTATATTTGCATTGTGAAGAAGAAAAAATTTTGCATTTTGATTTATTGAGGCTTAAGTCCACAGGCACATTGTTTGCTAAGGCTTGCCTGATATTCAGGCTGTCTCAGGAGTAGTATTTTTCTATGCTTGCTATCTTGCAAACAGAATAAAATTTATGGTACACAGTTCAACCATTTTGTCTTGTTTCCTGATCATCCAAATGCAGAGTTACTTTACTATAATATCCAGGCTAATATTGTTATCCTCACTACCTCACTTGAAACACACAAATCAGACTCCAGTCTAACTTTTATAAAGGTAGACTAGAATCAGGAGTCCAGCAATGTTGTGGAAGCAGTTAGCATACAACTCTATCCCAATGCAGCATCCAGTATCCAGTACCCAATATACCGCAGTATCCAATGCAGTATTTTAATGTCTAAAAGAAAAGGAAATCTAAAAACCATGAGTAAAATTAACGAAACAATAAGCCCTATAGATGTCTCTGTAGAAGTCTGGTGTGATAGCATGAAAGATCCAGACCTCAGAGGGAAGGGCTGGGGGTCTTGGTGCTGCGTCAGAAACAGAACACTTAGCTTTTGGCTTGAATTTACCAGAGGATGAGCTGAGCAGCTCTGCTCAGAACCAGAATCATATAAGGATTGTACCTAAGTGACAGGAAGAAGAGAATACTTACACTCTCTCCCCAGGACAATGAGAAATGAAATGTAAACATGCTTCTGCCTAGGGCTTTGGGTGGGTAAAAACGTCTTCTATATCTCCTGTGGAATTAAACTCATAAACCTGCTTCATGTATGCAAATGAAATCAAAAGTCTGTCTAATCCTATGAATAAAAAATAATTCACAAATAAAAAAAGGTTAAATCTAGCTCCAAACTGTTGAAACTCGTAGGCTATCTAATAAAAATAAATCAAAGCGATTTGTATCAACAATTATAAATTTAGAATGTATAATATGTCTATAGACAAAAAATAGCCTCTGCTGAAGATGTGCTTACATAAAATAAGAAACTAATCTACCATGAGAGAGAGTCAGAAGACATAACAAACTGGAAATTAAATCGAAAAAGGAAGCACAAAGGAAGTATATGAAGAAAATCAATATAAGAGATCAAATTAATTAAATAAAAAACAAAATATGATCAAGAGGATTGACAACAAAAATTTATACTTTAAATAGAGTACAAAATTGATTTAAAAATTTGTTAATACTAAGAATAGAAAAAAAGAGAGGACAAATTTCCAAAATCAGAAATAAAAAATAAAAAGACATCAAATTTAAAAATAGAGGATATTATGGTCAACTTTTGGAAAATAAATGTAAAAATTTGAATAAGATCAAAAAGTCTTAAAAAATTTATTACAACTGACCTAAGATCAAAGAAAATATAAATTGTCCTTTCTCTATTAAAAAACTGCATTCTTAAAAAAACATATAAAAACCTCTTCACAAATAAAAGAGCAGCTTCAGATGGCTTCAAAGGACAAGATTGGCAAACTTTAATAAAAGAATAACACTAAGCTTATAAAAATATTTCTAAAGAAATAAAGTCAGAGCACTGACTATTTTATTTTAAGAAACCAGAGTTAACATGGTATTTAAACATGATGAAGGCATTATAAGAAAAGAAATGTACTGGACAATCCATTTATAAACAAAAATGAAAACTCTTACAGATAATATTTGTTAAAAAGTCAGTAATACATAAAAATTATAACATACTATGTCCAATTTAGGTTTATTTCTGGATTGCAATTTGGTTCAGTATTCAAAAATTAATCAACATAATATATCTTGTTAATGGAATAAAGGATAAAAGTATATTATCTCAATAAATACCTAAGTATAATTTGATAAAATTCAACCTCTATTGATGACAAAAATTAAAAAGAATTTGAAAATCTAGAATATAAAGATTTTTCTTAATCTTTTAAAAAAAATCTGGTGTTTTAACAACCAGAATGTTAACTCTCATGTGTCCATTCAATTTTATACTGATTTTAATCACATTTCTGTGTGATAAAATAAGGCAAGGAAATGAAAACAAATGTACATGAATCAGAAAATGACAAATAAAACTAATTATTTGTAGATAATATGGAATTTTAAAGTATAATTACTAATTGCAAAATCTATGAAGAATGGAGTAGAAAAATAAATTTCATGATATTCATATAATAGAATATTACATGACTAGACAAAATGAACGAACTAAGACTTTACATAAAAACAGAGTTGACTCTTTTATAAATACATTGTTAAGTAAATAAACCAGACATAAGAAAGTCTGTATAATTCTGTTTATTAAATTTCAAAAGTTGGCAGGACTAACGTGTGATAGTAAAAGTCTGGATAGTGGTATATTTGAGGAAAAAGAAAAGTGTAATGATTGAGAGAGGACATGAAGGAGGATCATGGGTTCTAGTAACATTTCTTGGAAAATGCAGTGATCATGCCAGTCTGTTCATTTATAATTATTCACAAGGTATATTCTTATCATTTGTGTACTTTTCTGTATAATAGAATATGTTTTTTAATTTTTTGAGTTTATAATCAAACAAGGCACAGAACAGATATTAGAATACTACTTTCTGTGTAAGAAAGGATGAGACATTAATACCTATTTATGTAATCTATCTACACACACAAAACAGGAAGCAATGCACAGTTGTTATTTTTTAAGAGAACAGAGTTAAAAAAATTCTCACAGTATAATTTTTATACACTTTTGATTTTGAACCAAATAAATATTTCACATATTTAAAAATAGACTTGAAAAAGTAAGCCTTAAAAATAAAAAAATCAACTGAAACAGACTTTCTTCTTTTGTTAGTATTTAGAAAACAGAACAAAACCATTGTTTGTACACTATCAACCAAAGCAAACTGGTTAAGCAAAAAAATTGTAGGTTTTTTTTTTTTTCACCAAAGCCTATTAGAAACTTATGAATGCAAAAGCACTGCATTCCAGAAAAAAAGATAAACATTATAGAATAAAAGAGACCGATGGCCCATGGGGAAGTGTGAAGAGGAAAATTTCATCACTGGTGAGTTTTAAGAGCAACTATAAGAACTTTTATAAACTTGCCAGGGCCCAGGGTGAGCCTGCATGATGGTGTGAAATTCTGAGGCACCTGGGCTACAAAACAAGTCTGCCCCACACTGAGTGCTCCTAGGTAGTGTGTGTCAGTGGCAATGCAGGGCAGTTGCTGAGATGCCATTGAGGTGCATGGACCCTCCCCCAAGGGCAAGGCAAGAATACTCCATAAGCGGAGAGGCAGGAAGGGAGCTGAGAGACATGGATTTATCAAGGCAGCCAGGCTCTCAACAACTGAACAGCTGAGGACAGAGAAAGAGAGCTGGGAGAAACTATAGTTGGATATTTTTACACTCCTCTCTGAGTAATTGATAGAATAAGTGTATAAAAAAAGTAGTAAAATACAGAATTTGAAAAACATTGTCATGGAATTTGACCTAATTGGTATTTATAGAACACTTCACCTCAAAACTGCAGAATACTCATTATTTTCAATTGCATATAGAGCAGTCACCAAGATAGACTAACATTCTGGGTCACAAAGCAAGTTTTAATCAATATAAAAGAATGGAATCATGCAGAATACATATATTCTCCCACCACAATGCAAACCAAAAATAAAATGCTAAGCCCCCCCACCCAAACCACCTGAATGGATGCCTCCTCTAGGCCAACGACATTCCAAAGTTAACCTAAAAAATTTGTTCAGGCCGTGATAGAAGGGGCAGTTGGACATGCTTCATTATACCCTCCCCAGTTTTGCAATTCAGGAAAAGCCAGCCAGCATTAACATCAACACAGATCTTAAATCTGATCAGACAATCTATTCTCTTTGAAGCCTGCTACTTGGAGGCTTCATCTGCATGATAAAACCTTGTTCTCCACAACCCCTTATCATAACCAAGATATTTCTTTCTATTGATAATAACTCTTTCAATCAACTGCCAATCAGAAAATTTTTGGATCCACCTATGATCTGGAAGCTCCCACAAATCCCCACACCCCACCAGATTGGTTAGATCTAGAAGTTGTCCCACCTTTCTAGATTGAGCCAATATAAATCTTACATGTATTTGATTGATGTCTCATGTCTCCCTAAAATGTATAAAACTAGGCTGTACCACAACCACCTTGGGCACATGTTCTCAGGATCTCCTGAGAGTTGTGTCACAGGTCATTGGTCACTCATATTTGGCTTAGAATAAATCTCTTCAAATATTTTACAGAGTTTGACTCTTTTGTAGACAATAAGGATTTTAAATAAGAAATCAGTAGCATTAAGGTATCCAGAAAATTCCCAAATATTTGACAATTTAGTAATACCACTTTAAATAACACATCAGTCAGACAGTGAATTAAAAAAATTAAAAAGTATTTCAGTCTAACTAAAACACAACATATCTAATTGTGTGGCTTATAGCTAAAGAAGTGCTTAGAAGAAATTAAATGGCTTTAAATGATTGTATTAGAAAATAATAAAGGTCTCAACTGAATTATCTTAGTTTCCAACTTAAGAAACTAGAAGTAAAACAAATTAAATCAAAAATAAGTAGAAAAAAATTAATAAATGTTGGAATCAATAGAAAAATGACAAAGAAAAAATTGATAACTCAGAACTTTGAAAATAATAAAAAAAAGTCAAAATCTAGCAATATTAGTTAAGATACAGTGAGAAAATGCAAATATGCAGCAACAGAAATAAGAAACATAATTATAAATTTACAAACATTGAAAGGATAATAAGGGAATAGCATGAAGAATTTAATGATAATAAATTCTTTGATATAAATTAAGTGAACAAACCCTTGAAGAGTAAAACTTACCATGTTGATACAAGAAGAAATATAAAATAAAAAATCCCAATATTTACTAAAAAATTCATCTCATACTAAAAAATATTTCCACAAAGAACGTCCTAGGCCCAGATGACTTCTTAACAATTCCATGAAACTTTGATAGAGATCATGTGAATTATACACAAACGTTTTCAGAATAAATAAAAAATTCTGCACAATTTTTTGTGTACTAAAAAGGAGTAAGGGGTTATTCTAACACATTTTGTGAAACTTATAAAATACTGATATCAGTACCTGACAAAGACATTGGAAGAAAAAGTTATAGATCAAGATCTCTCATGAACATGGACCTAAAATCCTTAATAAAACGTTAGCAAACCTTTCCCAGCAATATATAAAAAGAATAATAAATCATGACCAAATACAATTCCTCTCAGGAATGCAAGGTTGTTTTAACATCTGTGAATCAGGCAATGTAATTCACCACATCATCAGAATGAAAAGAAAAAAATGATCACTTCAGTAAATGCAGAAAATCATTTGATTAAATTTACAGCCCCTTCATAATAGCTTTCAGGAAGCTAGGAACATAAAAGAAATTCCTCGTTCTGAATAAAGGACATTTATAAAACAAAAACAAAAAAAACCTCTAGCTAACATCATTCTTAATGGTAGAATATTGAATGATTTTCCACTAAAATCGGAAAAAAGAACATATCTACTCTCTTAGTTTGTATTCAATGTTGTACTGGAAGTCCAAACTACTGAAAAAATAAAGAAGGAAGGGAAGAAAGGAAGGAAAGAAAAGGAAATAAAGATTGGTTGGGAAAAAAAGAAATAAAATGTTGACTGTTATTACTTGTAATAATGACTGTGTATGTAAAATACTCAATGAAATCTACTAAAAATCTACTAGAAGTTAAAATTACATTTAGCAATTTTACAAGAGGCAATGTCAATATACAAAAGCCAATTATATTTTTAATACTAACAAATAAGAATTGGCAAAAAGTTATAAAACAATAATATAACTGTATTTTGTAAAAGAGTTAGGAAAAAATTAACAAATAATATTCAAGTCTTATAAATTGAAGACTATAAAATATTGCTATAAAAATAACTTAAAAGTTAATATTGTATCACTTTGCCATCAATATGAGAATCTTATTTTGATATAGTTTGATATTTATCCTTGTCCTTTGCACTGTTATTGCCTCTATAGATATACACACACACATACATACACACAGGTATATAATTATTGCCTTAGAAGTTATGTCTTCTAAAGAAATTATGAGAAAAAATTATATGGGCTGTCATATTTCTCCATATGTTTTTTTATTTCCTGGGCTCTTTATCTCTTTCTGTTAATCTGAATTTCCATATGGTATCAATTCTCTGCAGTCTGAAGCAATTTCTGTAGCTTTTTGTGTGAAGAGATGTAAAGACAAATTCTCCCAATTTCTTTCCCTGGAAATATTTTTATGCTGTTCTGATATTGAAGAATAGCTTTTCTAGTTGTATAAGTTGTGTGTGTGTGTGTTTGTGCATGTGCACATATACACCCATGTACATTTTCTAGCAATTTAAAGGTGGTGGTTTTCTATCTTCTGGCCTCCATTGTTTCTTCTTACAAGTCAGCTGTCCTTCAAATTACTGTTTCCTTGCATGTAATGTACATTTTTCTCTGGCTGCTTTACAGGATATTCAATCTCTTTCTATCTTTCTCTCTCTCTCTCTCTCTTCAATCTCTCTCTCTCTCTTTCTCCCTCTCTCTCTCTCCCTCTCTCTTTCTTTCTCTCTCTCCCTCTCTCTGCCTTTCTCTCCCTACCCATGCTCTCTCTTTTTTGCAGCTGGACTATATTCTGAATACATGTAGTATATTTATCCTACTCCTTAGTACTTGTCATTCTGAGGAGTCAACTGATTAACTAAAAGCTCAGGATTTTCAACAGGATCCTTTCAATCTGGCTGTTTGAACCACTCCCTATGAGTCCGGCCATTACATAGCCAAAGAAATCCCTATTCAACCCACAGTTGCCCAGTAACTTTTGTCTACCTGACCGTGTTTCTGCATATCAGCAATTTAGTATTTGGCCAAAACCTTGAGACCTGCTGCTGATTTTTGAAGCTCCTTCTCTACACAGCTCCCTTTTCTCCAGTACCCTGCTTTGCTGTCTCTAGCTGCCTCGAACCTTCAGATCCTCTGATTTCTGTAATCTCAGTTCCTCTAAGCCCCTGAACTTTCCTAGGTTACTACTTCCCTGCAAAGCAGTGCAGAGTGTCCCTCTGCAAAATGCCAGGGCAATCACAGGGCTCACCTCATGTGTTTCCGCCTATCTCAGGAAGCACATTGCTGTGTTGCAATGTGATTCCATAATCTAGAAGGTTTGCCTAATATACTTCTTTCCAATTTTTAATATTTATTTACAGCAAGAGGGATTATCTGGTACCAATTGCTCTGTTATAGCAGAAGGAGAACTTTACACATTTTTGTTTTTCAAGTTTTTAAACATTCAGAAATTGTGAAAGAATGTTAATAATTGTTAGCACTTTTCTACTTCTAAAAAATTCTTTTTGTGTACAATTTTTTACAATGACATTTTAAAATAAGTTGCAGGCATAATAATAATTCAGTCATAAATGCTTACATATTTCCTCTGAATAAGGACCTTTTCCAACATCACTGTAATACCATTATTATACTTAAAATTAAAATAATCCCATAGTAACATATAATATGCATTCTATATTCAGATTTACCCATTTGCCTTCAAATTGTCTCTGTAACTGATTTAATTGTTTAGGAATTACAGAAAGGCCTTGTTTTACTTATTTAATTATTTATTCCGGATCCAAGGCCCAGTCAAGGCTCATGCATTACAGTGCATTTGTTCTTATTTTTCTTTGATCTCTTTCAAACTAGAATAGTTTGTTGTTTATTGTTTGTTTATTTGATTCCTTTTAAAGAGTCAGGCAACCAGTCTTCTAACTGAATTTTCCACAATTTGGACTTTTCTGATTGTTTACTGGTGCTATTGTTCAAAGCATTCCTCTATTTCTGAATTTCAATGAAATTTAATCTTAGGGCTAATGATTTATTTAGATTAAGATTAGATATTTTTTGTCAAGGATATATCACAGGTGATATCATAACTTCAAATAACACCTTATCAGAAGTCACAAATGCCACGATATTTCACCATAAAGGATGCTAGTTTGGGTCATTTGCTTAATGTAGTTAACACCATCTCTCCATTTTAAGATGATATTTTTCCCTTTATAATCAGTAAGTAACTGAGCAATAATATATGTCACTGTGAATTTTTTTTCCAAAAAAATTTCACCCACGGGTTTTTATACCCATCGCTAGTATTTTCTCAAGTAAGTTTTTATATTAGGAATTGCAAATTCGTGATTTTTAAATTATACATTGATTAGCTATCATTTTTGTAAATACTTTTTAAAATTCCCCATAATTTCTTTACTTAGAAATTGAAAGCTATTGAATAAGAATTAGAAAAATGTCATTTTAAAAATCAGCATTTACAGGTCATTTGTCCCTTTTGGAGGTGTCATGTATAAAATTGTAAGATTGGGTGTTATGAGGCCAAGGGGAAAGTTCCACTTAGCCCTCCGAAAGTTTGCTGAAAAATCAACTTGCTAACAAATTTCTCTGATCATAGTTTTCTGTGACACGCAAGCCTTCAGAATAAAGGGCCAAAGATACAGGGAAATTGTCCATTTTTATGGTTAGGTTTAACAAAATGTGGACAGCTGTGTAGAAATATAACTGGACTAAAAGGGTATGATCTAATGCTAAGAGCCTGAATGGGGAGGCAAGGCCTGTCTGTCTAGATTCTTCTGGGCCTCTCTGCACAGCAAAATTAGAGTAATATTTCTAGGTTTCACGGCTGGCTTTGAGGAAAAGAGGTTCTGATTTCTATGTCCCACCTCGGGGAGGAAGGATTCTGGCTTCCATGGCTAGCCTCGGGGGAGAATGAGGGGCCAAAGGCAGGACGAGAGGAGAAGATCAGGGAGAGACCTGTGCTTCTGAGGCTGCTTCTAAGGCCTTCATTTTGGGAGTTTGTTTCCTGAGTCCCAGCAGTGTCAAGGCCAGGCCAGTCTGGCTGGAGTTTCCTTCCTCAAAGGTGAGCTGGTAGCTCCAGGCCTCTGAAGCTCCAAGAGCCATTGCCCGGGGCTCTCCCATGGTCTCTGCAGTTCCCATGGAGCTGGTTCCAGAGAGGGCCTTTCCTTGTTAATTTGGTTAAAAATGGCGAATTTCCCAGTGGGGACATGTGGGCTTCTGGTTGCAGTGGAGACTAAGGGGTATGTATCCCCAACTGACTAAATGCTTTCCAACCAGCTTCTGTAAAAACAGATTTCATACCTAAAGGCACCTTGTCTTTTAGAGGCTAATTATCCTCTTTCAAGCCAAGGAGAAAATAATCCCTGACAAGCACTCATGGGCATAGCTGCAGCACATCCTGTTCCATTTTATCTCTGCCGTATTTTCTTGGAGTGGTCAATTCCCTCCTTAAAAGAAATTGAAAGGAATCAATATCTTCCTTCTTAAAACCAAAACAAAAAACAAAATATCAGGTAAAAAGATCAGCTCTTCTGAAAATTACTCAGCACCCTGAAGCTCAGACACCTTAAACTGGAGGAATGTCATCCTCAGCCATTTTTCCAGGCAGAAGGGACTCACCTGTTACTGTGAGCGAGGTGTGTAATGAGGCTTGGAGGAAAAGGGACAAGGAGCTAAAATTATAAAGCATTTTCTCTGAACTTGTTTGCAGTGAAGCGTCTCCTTTAGTAGTCATTCCCGATATTCTTATTATTTGTCTTGTTTTAAAAATTAAAAAGAGAAATTGTGGACAGACCAGGTCACACGTCCCAAGTTATATGGCTGGAAGGCAGTGGAGTTACATTTGAAAATCAGGTAGTAGAGATAAGGGGCAGTGGGACTTCCAACCCTAGATTTTTCACAGCCCCACTGACAAAGACATCCTTTCAGCTCTATCTAACTCCTTACCTCTGCCACCTGGTTTTCAAATGTAATGCCACTGCCTTCCAGCCATATAACTTGAGACAACTGACCTGATCGCCCAATAATTTCTCTTTTTCTTATTTTTAAAACAAGATGAATAATAAGAATATTGCAAGTGACTTAAATGAGATGCTACAGTACAAACAATTTCAGAGAGAATGCTCTATCATCTTAGTTCCTTGTCCCTTTTCCTCCAAACCTCATTATACACTTCACTCACAGTAACCACACAAAAGAGAAATCCCCATTTCTACTTCGTATTTAAGGACACCATGGCTGAGAGAGCTAATTGCCTACAGTGACAGGCACTAAGTCACCTTGCCCTCTCTCCTGACCCTTGTCATGAGCCTCTGATGGACTCTGCACTGTTAACTCATTCCCAACTTACTACCTACTGAGGTATTTTCCAGAAGTAGGACTACCAGTGCTGAAACCAGGACAGTCTAGGGCAGACTAAGATGGCTTTTCACCCTAAATTCCCCCTCCTGGACTAAACTATTATTCCTTTTTTTGTTTCTTTTTTTCTTGCTGAGAGGGCATCACATTTACTCTACTGGTTTATCTCAATTAAGTCCTTATTCTGCCCAGAGATAATCCCTGCTACCTTCATACACTCCATCCTGATACCATCTTTGTGTCTTCCTGGTCCTCAGCCATGGTCTCATTTAATTTTGGATTGTTTAAGCCAAAGAGAAAGATGGATATTTTTCCTGACACGTAGCAATCTCCTGTTAGATTCAAGACTGATTGACTTTGCTCTTTGATCTTCTTGAAACTTGTTTTCCCCAGCTTTGTTAAGGTATAATTGGCAGATAAATGCATAGGGAAAATATGGTATATGTATACAATGGTATACTATTCAGCCTTAAAAAGGAAGGAAATCTTGTCATTTGCAAAAACGTGGATGAAACTGGAAGCTATGCTAAGTGAAGTAAGCTAGACACAGAAAGATCAATACCACATGATCTCACATATGCAATCTGAAATTATGCTCTTTATGATTCCTCTTCATGGGAGGTTTTAAGCCCAGGGGACCATGCACCCTAGCAATATGCATCATTACTCTCCTGACAGGCTTTGGGCCCCTGAATACTCAGTGCTCTGCTCTGACATTCCAGAATCTCACTTTGGTCTGAGACGTTCCACACATCGGTGGACTGTCAAGCTATATGTCATTCGCTCAAATTTACTAATAAACCCTGAACCAAAAAAACAAAAAACAAAAAATAACACCAACACTGGAAGAACACACAGCACACACACACACACACAAAGGAAAGAAAGAAAGAAAGAAGAAAGAAAGAAAGAAGAAGAAAGAAAGAAAGAAAGAAAGAAAAGAAAGAAAGAAAGAAAGAAAGAAGGAAAGAAGAAAGAAAGAAAGAAAGAAAAAAAGAAAGAAAGAAAGAAGAAAGAAGAAAGAAAGAAAGAAAGAAAGAAAGAAAGAAAGAAAGAAAGAAAGAAAGAAAGAAAGAAAGAAAGAAAGAAAAGAAAGAAAGAAGAAAGAAAAAGAAAGAAAGAAAAACCTACTAGCGGTGCATGGTGCATGGAGCATGTGGGCCTTATATTTCATATCAGCTGGGTTCATGTCACTTTGTGTGATTTTAGACAAGGCATTTACTTCTCTGAGTCTAGTTCTCCTTGCTATAAGAGGGAGTAATGATTAAATGATTTGATCTCAGGAACAACTTAGAATAGTGCGATACAACAGGTGCTTACTAACACCTAACTTCCATTTTTCTGTTAAGCTGAGAACCATGACTATTCTTCCCCAGAACTTTCAGGCTGTGATGGGCACACAGAAGTGGGTTTTACTGGATTTCCAGCAGGGTTGGATGGGCCATACAGGTACGGATGCAGTTGGTGCCTGTAGGGCCAGCATGAATGCCATCTTGTTTAGAAGCCAGAGTGTCTCAATTTCTTGTGCAAGACACGCGGTGACCAGACATCCCTGGGAAGAACCCAGAGTCACTCCCAAGTCCACCTGAGTCCTCACTGACTACATAGTGCTGAATGCACACGTGGGTACTAATTGAATAAAGCTTCCTCAGGATCAATATGGCTTCACTCCAAGTAAGCCTACTATTTAAATAAGCGAAACAAAATGCTACTGACTGGCCTCTGCTATTTATCTCCCAATTACGAGCACATTTGGCTGACTCAAAACCAATTTATGTGTAGAAATCAAACAATTAAAAAGGTCTCGTTACTTAAACCTGGACATCCTTTTATGCAAATAAAGTGCTATGATATACAAGGATTTACTATGAACAAACAAAGGATGCACATGTGCTTCCAGTCAGAAGAAGTTCCCAACTGGGTAGAGCCCTGGACTGCCTTTGCTATGTGTCTTTTTTGGAGAGGGGACCAACAGCACCATCTCCAGACTGCAGCCTGGTACACACAACAGCAATGGAGGCAGAGCAAGGATATTACACTTGATCTTAGCCAAAAGACTGAGAAGCGATAGAGAGCAAGAATATTGTTGTCCACCAAAACAGCCATGTGAATGGCCCTTCTCAATCCCTGGTCTCAGTTGTAAAATCTTCTCTACTCCAAAACCCTGCACATCTGCACATTTTCAGCCACTCACAGTCACAGCCACATTCTGAGGTCATATGTATCATAAAAGTATAAATATCCACCTATTCCTAGAGAGCTTACCATGTTCTATACTGTGCTAAGTGCTTTATGTGTACTACTACATTGAATTCTCACTACAAGTTTTTGACATAGGAACTATTATTATCTCCACTTTATAGATTAAGCAATTGAGTTCCAAGTTCACACATCTAATAACTACGAAACAAAGACTTATACACAGATGTGTCTAACATCAAGGTATGTGTTTATATCGGTTGCAAAATACATTTCTTTTCTACCATCTCTATTTAACCTTTCAATGTCTGACTAAAGTGTGTCCCTTCACCTGTCCCAACAAAACTGCCCTGATGTGAGCTCACGGAGAACTCCAGCCTTCCAGTCCTGTTCTGTCTTTCCAGCCCATCGACCCCAGACCAGCTTCACTTCCTTCCTATCAACCTGGCTGCTGTTGTCAATCATTTCAACTATGTATTTACTAACTCCCTTAATTCCCCTGATCCCTTAAGCTTTTTCTGCACGGGCTTTCATGACGTACATGTCTGGATTAATACAATCACCTGTTTTTCCCTTTGTGGCCCAGGGAATATGGAGACCTCTGGACAAAATCTGCTGCAGGTGTTTGAATTCAACCTTCGTGGAGCTTTCAGTCTCACTGCAAATCCTTTATCCTGCTCAAGTTGTCTCTCTTTCCTCTTCCCTGCAGTGATGACTCTCAGCCTTGTCTTTGTCTTCAGGCTCCCCACCAGGCCCCTGCCCTCATTCTCTCAGCTGATGAATAAGTGGTCTATGTTGCTGGGAAAATTGAGATCCTTAAGGGTGAACTCCTTCAACTTTTCTCTGAAAATATCCCTTTATCTTCCCTCATTTTTTCCCCACCTGTTGCCAAAATTTCGGATATCACAGTCTTCAGCAAGACCTTGCTTTGTCAAAAAGCCTCACCCAAACCTGTGTTGCCACCAAGTGTCCACTGCGTCTTTATGTTTACCATCCATCGTTCCATCGTTCCTCTCCTGAGTCCCCTACAACCTCCCTATGGCCCCTCTGGGAAGAGTTCACTCCTCCTCTTAATGGAAATTGGAAGTTGCTGATAGTGCTTATCATACCTCCTTCTGAAACATCCTCCTCCCTTGATTTCTGTGATAACACATTCTTAATGTTTGGATGGCTACTCAGGGTATTCCCTTTGACCCTTTTCTTACTCCACTCTCTCTTCACTGGATAGATTTCATCCAAAGACATGAATGCAAATACCATCCATACTCTGATGATTCCAAAATCAATTTCCAAATCTCAGATCTTAACTGAAAACTAGACATGTGTACTTATATGGCAAAAATGATGTGCCAAGAGATAAACCCAGCCTCTTCCTTCTAAACCTAGTTTTTTGGGGGTAATCCTTGTTTTAAAGACATTAAATTTGATCTAATTACCCAAGGTAGAAACCTAAGAATTATATTTTAAGCCAGGCATGGTGGCTCATGCCTATAATCCCAGTGCTTTGGGAGGCTGAGACAGGAGGATTGCTTAGGCCAGGAGTTCAAGATCAGCCTGGGCAACATAGCAAGACCCCATGTCTACAAAATATAAAAAATAAATATCACATTTTATGACTTCTTTTCAATTGCTCTCGTACATATGCCCAATTGATATTAAATCCCACTGATTTAATTTCGCTTATTAATTCACTCGAAAATATTTATTTGAAATTTCCTCCATGTGAAGTAAGTAATTTTGGCTGTAATAATGCACAATGCCAGGGACACCATGCATTAGGTGCAACATAATGACCCTGTGAGTCATGGTGCTACACCATGACTATAATAATAAAGATAATAAGGATATACATATAATAATAAGGATAATAATAGGCAATAGGGCCTGCCCTTATGGCTCTTAAAATGTGCTGTAGGGACATGACGATAAACAAGATCAGCATCAAACAAGGTGAAAAATTGCAAGAAGACATCAGAAAATGATGACTGAGCCAGGAACTGAAGAACGAGGGAAATAGAAAGAATTGAATAGAAGTCAAATGGCTCCTGCACATAGTACTGTAGGAAAATGCCTCAGGCAGGAGCATCATGGGGCATAATTGCCACTGAAAGACCAGTGTGGCTGAAGCAGAAATTGGAGGAAAACTGTGTAAAATGAGACTGGAAATTAGGAGGAAAGCAGACCACGCAGAGCCTAGACCACATAAAGGAGCTATGTCTTTGTCTGTTCCATCAGCATTGGCAAGACAGTGAAAGCATTTACAGATATTCAGCATGAGAGAGAGAAAAAGAAAAGCAAATCTGAGTTTTGAAAAATTTTACTCTGGCTATAGTGTGGCAACCAGCTTGGTGAGGAGCAAGGGTCGAGGCAGGAGAATGTTGAGGCAGCAATGGCAATATCTCTGGCAGAAGGGGTGGTGGTCTCTTGAATGAGTAGGAAGGCAACTGGGCAGAAGACAGGTGGATGGGTTGGTGAGTTATTTAGGAGATAAAATCAACACAATGAAGTGTTGACTATGGAGGATTAAGGAGAAGAGGACATCATGTCAGATTCCTGGCTTCTCTAAGTGGATGGATGATGGTCTCCCTCACTGACTTGGAGAATAGAGAAAGAAGATTATGTGATGGAGGACAGCACTGGGGACTGTATCTTAATTTCAATTTTGAACATATCGGTTTGCAGGGACTTTCAGCCTTCCAAGAAGAGATATGGATTACAAGTTTGAAACTCAGAGGAAGATGATGCTGCATATGAATGCATGTACTGTCTGTATACAGATAAGTGATGCCATAATGTAGATGAGAATGTCTAGGGAGAAAAACTTGAGTGAACTGAGAAGACAGATAGCCTGTGACCAAATTCTGAGAACTCCAACCATTCACTGCTTGAGTGGAAGAGAACAAGCTCAGAAAATAAATGGAGAAAACATGGTAGGAAGAGTGGAAGAAAAATGAGGAGAATGCTGTCTCATGGAAGACAAGGGCAGAGAGCATTGCAAGAAGCAGAGAGTGATTATCAGGACCAAAGGTGCTGAGAATTCAAGAAAGAGGTCATGTGGGAATATCTCTATTCAGTAGAGCTACTTGGATGTGGAATTATGGGAATGGAAGCCACAGTAGAGTGGTTAAGAAATAATGTAAAATGAAGAAATAAGATTTTCTTTAAGAAGCTCCATAAAAGAAGAGAGGAAGTGGAGCAATAGCTGGGGGAATGAGATTAGGATTTTACGTGTATTTAACGGAAATGGTTTGAACAAATTAAAGGCTAATAGACAAATCTAGTTAACAGAAGGAATCTATGTATAAGGGAAAAATAATTAATACCTGTTTCATTGCTCCTAGGAAAGTAAGAGTGGATAGGATCTTGTTTCCAGGATGAGATGTGGCTTTAATCCCAGGAGAAAGTCTACTTTATTATTACAGCAAAAAAAAGGAGAGATATTGAGGACAGATGCAGGTCATTCATATATTTATAATTGGGAAGATAAGTAAATTCTCATTAGAAAACTTCTATTTTTTATTTTTCTGTAAAGTGGATATGAACTGACAAAAACCTATCCTAAAAAAGCACATAAGGTATATGATTTCATCTATATAACATTCTAGAAATGATAAAATGATGAGAATGAAGAACAGATTAGTGATTGCCAGAGGCTAAGGAGAAGCAGAGGGAAGTGGGTGTGACGATAAAACGGCAAGATGAAGCATCATGTCGTGATAAAAACATACTTTATCTTGGTTGTATTCATATCAGTATCCTGGATTTGATATTATGCTACAACTTCACAAGATGTTGTCATTGGAAAAAATTGAGTAAAGAGTACAGGGAAATTCTCTTATTACAACTTCATGTGACTATATCAGTATCTCAAAATAAAAAAGTTTAATTAAAAAATGTTGAGTAAGGGAGAGGAGGCGTGTTTATGCATTTAAAAAGTGTGAACAGTTTCTGGGGAAAGTAAAGAAAGAATTGGCCAAAAAGTCCTAGTAAGATTTCCAGGTCTCTTAGAGATTGGCAACCATGAATTTACAATGACAGCAATCAATCTGTTCTGCTGTGTAGCTTTCATCACCTGCACTCCACCATCTGGGGATAAGAATAGAGAAAACAAGTGGTTGGGTTGTTCAGGATACACGTGCACCAAACCAGTGCAATAACAACAGCAAGAAATCAAGGACAATTTTCTCAGATCCATCTCTGTCCTTTTCATCCTCCCTGCTGCTGCTTTGGTTCAGAATCGTGCTTTTGTGTCTCCTCAACATGTTCAAGCTCTTTCCTGGGCTACTCCCACACCAGCATTGTAATTTAAGCAGCTTATCCTTCAAATTCTTGGGCCCAGAAGTGACCACAACTGCAACTATGCCTTCTTAGCTTCTTATACATTAGTGTATTGTATTTATCAGCGTTCCCTAGAGAAACAGAGCCAAAAGATTGTGTGTATAGATAGACAGACGGATAGACAGAGAAACAGAGAGAGAGGGGATGGAGGGATGTGAGGGAGAGACAGAGAGAGAAGAGAGAGGGAGAAGGAGAGAGATGTATTCGTTTATGTATTTTAGGGAATTGGTGCACATGGTATGGACCCTGGCAAGTCCCCCTCTGCAGGTCAGGTGGGGATCCAGGAAAGATGCTGGAGACCATGTTACAGCTCCAGTCCAAAGGGACTCTGAAGGTAAAATGCCCGCCTTTCAGGAAACCTCAGTTTTTTCTCTAAGACCTTCAATTGATTGAATGAAGCTAACCCTTAGTACAGAGGTTAATCTGATTTCCTAAAGAATCTATTGATTTAAATGCTAATTTCATCTAAAAATGATACCTTCACAGCAACGTCTAGACTAGTGTTTGACCAAATATCTGGGCATCACGATCCTAGCAAAGTCAACACATAAAATTAACCATCACGTCCATTATAGCTAGAGTGATCACACCATTCATCATTCTAATGGAAGTTATTAATAATTGTTAGAACAATAAGCACAAACTGGGGCTGTCTCTGGCAAACCAGGACATAAGACCATCTTCATTACAGTCTCATCACAATGTGCTTTGATATCTCCATGGGAGTTCTTATGGATCTCTGTGTCCCTAGAAAAAGTTGGTGCCCTGCACATTGTTGTATTTGAGAAATGTTGACTGCCCCTCCTGGCAGTCTGTGGTCTGTCCTTACCACACAGTCCATTCCAGGTACTCCCACCCATATGAAATCTCTCGGGCTCATCCAGAAGAGGATAGATTCATATTTTGTTAGCCTCTGCTGACACATCTGAAATGCCTGAAAAGGAACATCACCCAAAAACAAAAAGAGAAGAAACTATTATCTTCAACTTAAGTGTACACAGGACATGTCCCTGGGCTCAAGGGTAGCTGCCATTGGGCTGATGGCCACTCCACTTGGGCCCTGATCTAAGCAGGGTCTGAGAATCACACTCACTCCTAAGACCCACAACTTGGGGTACCTGTATCCTGCCTTGGCATTGTTCCAGGCATGCTTAGTTCTCAGTATTCTGGGTGTCCCTCCTCCCCCAGCTTTTAGGTCTTGGCAGGGACATCTCCGTAGCTAAGAAGCTCTACCCCTCTACACTGCAGAATCTTTGTATAATCCTGAGTTCTATTCTGCTAGTTCTATTCTGATCAAATGGCCTCTTCCTGAAAGCAGGAACCCTGGATCATCACCAAATCCCAGATTGAAAAACCCACCTAGAACCTAAATTCCTTTGACAGATATGCATAGCTCTTGGAAATCACTCACTGTGAGTGCAGAGAACTGCTGCCAAGCCCCACGGGCAGGTTCCTGCTACTGCTGGCATGTGGCTATGTCATATTACTGATTCTAGTTTCCTGTGTCACTGCACTATGTCCATCAGCCACAGATGCATCCAAGACTGGCTACTGCCTCCCAGCTTATTTGAGTTTGCTTTTCTGCTCACTGGGAACCTGTAGGCCCTGCCTCAGTGCCTGTTTTCATGTCATATGTGGGCTTGCTATGTGCGCAGTTCCAACACCAGTTCTTGGACTCTGCCATACTATGTTTTCTGCCCTCAGTAACTAAAAACCTCCCAATCCATTTAGTCTAGGGTTTGTCCTCCCATTTTGTGCAGCTGCAGGGAGGATGTTTAGTGCAGTAGTTAAGAACAAAGATGTGAGGACCAGACTGACCTAGGTTGCTCTGTGGTCTTAAGCAGGTTACATAAAATCTCCTACTCCCCATCATCTGATCTCACAGTTTTATTGTGAGGATTAAATGATGGAACACATGCAAAGAGTTTGACATGATGCCTGTTACTGAGTCAGCCCTCAGCATACAAGCCTAATATAGGGTTTGAAATCTGGCCCTAGTGTTCTGCCATTCATGTCCTCTGGGTGGTAATATGCTGGCTAATGTTTTATAATCAGCTCTCTGAATAAAACAAGGCTCTGATTTATAGTGCTTGCTGATTTCCATGGTGTAAATATTCCCATCATGGCCAATTTCATGGTGCTAATGTGATGTTACTGAACACAGAGTTGAGAAAAGATACACACAAGAGGTTTTCATGAGCTGGTAAGAGCAGGACAGAGCACACCGGTGACATTGGAGCTACATTGGCCCAGTGCTTATGCTCCGACCTGGATCTTTTATGAGGAACTCATTTCTGGCTCATGCCCAAGAAGCTGTCTCTCTGTGATGTGTTAAAGAGCTGTCTCCTTCACATTCTTGGGAGTGATGCTGGATAAAGCATGTAGTCATTTCATCTCTTCAAATAAGATATTACAGATGATTCTGATCTGCTGAGATGCAGCAGCCACTTCAATTGCAGCCAAGGGTCAGCTCATGATATTGATGGTAAGGACTGCCTTTCTGGGAACTTTCCAGAGTTCTCTACAGCACTTCTGCTTAACTCATAGGTTGCTATGAACACCTGCCTGAAACTTTTACTTCTTACAAGAAGTGGCCCCAGGACTCTCATTTCTGTCTATTAATACCAATACTTCCAAGAGCAACAACTAGAAAAGCTAAATGAAATGAAAGTAACATTTGTTTGCAGGTATTAGGGAGCTACTGAATAACCAAGAGTTAAAGGCCACAGTCTTGTGAGGAACTGCATGAGGCTTTTCCTATTGGCCATTGCCACTTTGGTGTCTATCATGGAGATAAGTGGCTGCCAGAAAATGGAAAAGAACCCAACGGAGAATCTGCAGCTAAGCAGTGCTTTCCATATATCATGAAAGTGGGGAAACGAAGGCGGGAGTCTGAGCCAATCAAGGCAACCCGATCTCGAGGAACCCAAATCCTGGATAGTGAAATGGTGATACTAAGATGAGAGCCACACTGTGTGCCAGTCTTCCTATTGAGGGATTAGGCTATTTGTAAGTTGTTTAGGAGAAAAGACTAAGAAGCAGAGGAATAAAGACACTAAAATGGTGAGTAGAGTTTTTGCCATTTCACTATGCTGGAGAGAAAAAATACGGAGATTAGAATAAGTCATAAAGAGGGGTGTTGGTAAACATAACAGGTGTTCAGGTGTGATCCCTGGAGGGCTACAGTTTACTAGTGGGGATAAAACAGAAGTGAAACAGGAAATTTTCCTGGACCCCTTCATGGGTGGGAACTAGAATGCAGGTGCTGGAGCTAGCCAGTGGCTTCAGAGGTTTCACTCACTGGGATCCACTGCATTCCACCCCTTGTGGGAGGAGGAGTGCAGCTGAGCTGGTGCAGGAGCCGGGGCAAGTGCTTCTGGGCAGTGGCAGGAACAAAATGCTGTGCAGGCCCCATGGCAGCGTCTGTGGGAGAGTACCCACAATCCCCAGAGCCCCAGAAGGAGTGTTACAGGCAGTGCTCTTTTAGCTTTACCATCCACAGATGGCTTAAGTGATTAACAGCTTAGTGGACCCTCTGCCTTTTTGCAAGGGTAGAGGGTTAGCATGACAGCCTTCTGTATCTTGAGCTCTTGTTCAGCATCCAGGAAAAATCAGGTCACATGAATGAACTGAAGGATAGTAAATGTAGGGGATTTTTTTGCCTATGGAAGTGGCTCTTAGTGGGAAAAGGAGTTGGAAAGGGGATGGAATGGGAAGGTATTCTTTCTCTGAAGTCCCACCATCAAGCTGTCCCTTTGAATTCAAACTGCTTCTCTCCAACATTCAGCTACTTCCTCTCTTCTCCCTTTCCCTGCTCTCTGTCACTGGAGCTTGGGGTTTTTATGGGTACAGGATGGAGTGCAGGGCAGTCCAGGTGTGGTTTTGGAAAAGGCAATATTCGAGCGGGAAAACGGGCATGTAAAGTTCTCACTTTGGGTTGTGGTTCCAGGATTGAGGATGGGGCCCTCGCCAGAGACCCCACCCTTTTCTGTCCCTATCAGAGGTAGGCAAAATCTTTTAAGAAGTGAAACCAGCCTGTAATCCCAGAACTTTGGGAGGCCAAGGTGGGTAGATCACCTGAGGTTGGGAGTTCAAGACCAGCCTGACCAACATGGAGAAACCTTGTCTCAACTAAAAATACAAAATCAGCTGGGCGTGGTGGTTCATGCCTGCAATCCCAGCTACTTGGGAGGCTAAGGCAGGAGAATCAGTTGAATCCATGAGGCAGAAGTTGCGGTGAGGCGAGATCGCACCATTGCACTCCAGCCTGGGCAACAAGAGCAAAACTCCATCTCAAAAAAAAAAAAAAAAAAAGAAAAAGAAAAAGAAAAAGAAAAAAGGAAAGAAATAGAAAAAAAGAAATGAAAGCAGGCTCAAGTCAGTTCCATTCCTGAATAATTGAGATTATCTGTCTTGTTCTAGTTGCCCTCTATATGATAGAGTAAATTATCTCTGGGAAAAGAGAATGCCATTCTGAGCCTACATACTGTTCATACACAATATCTGATGCTCCATAAAATATTACCACGCATTTTTTAAAGCCTCTTCTGGATTCTAGACCTGCATGTAAGGAGCTTTGAGGTCTTCACTAACAACAAGTAAACACAAGAAAAACACATAAACTGAAAAAGCAACTCTTCTTAGATCCATCATAAAAGTAAGGTCACAGGATGAACCTCTTCCCCAAAAGTAAGAGAGACACACCAGCATATACAGAGAATCACAACTTGCCAGAACGGAGACCCACAAGCAGAAACCTCTGTGGGAACAAATACTGGGGCAGGAAAACCCAAACTGTAACTGGTGAATTGCTGAAACCTCAGTGTGGATGAATCAAAGAGTTAGAAACTCCAGTGGGGGCAGGCATACAGAGGCCCCTCACTTATTATGAGTTTTACTTCCAGGAGCTCTCTCAGGTTCCCAAAGTGAGTATTAGAGAAAACTTTCCTCATGTATTTGAAAGTAGGAGGGAGAAGTAACCATTATGAAATATGCCAAAGTATTCTGTTCTTAAAAAGGCTTGCGGTCGATAAAAAATATCTTACCAAAGCCTACTCTTTTGTGGTTTTAACAGAGCCTAACCAACCTGGAGAAAGAGAAAGACCCAACTCTAGCCCCCTCTAGTCAACCTGTCCTACCTGGAGCAGGGGTCAGGGAGACTGAGAAGCCCTTGTGAAGTTCATATTCAAGGGGCATAGGATCACAAAAGGATGAAAGCCTAATAATCACAGAGTGATAGCACATTTCATCTGCCCACCACATTACTAAAGATCTGTTACCAGAATTCCTTTTACTGAGTATGTCAGGTCAGGCTTACAACAAAAAGTTACAATATATACTAAAGGCAAAACACAAAACAAAACAACAACAACAAAAAACAGTTTGAGGAGACAGAGCAAATATCAGAACCAGACTCATATATTTCAGATATGTTGGAGTTATGAGGCTGAGAATTTGGAACTATCCTTAATAAGCTAAAGGCTCTAATGGAAAAAGTAGAAAATATGCAAAGCAGAGGTAAAATATAAGCAGAGAGATGGAAATTTTAAGAAATATTCAAAAAGAAATGATAAAAATCAAAAACATTGTAACAAGAAGAATACCTTTGATAGAGTAATTCGTAGACTGGATATGGCTGAGGAATGAATCTCTGAGCTTGGGCATCTGTCAACAGAAACTTCTAAAACTGAAAATCAAAGAGAAAAACAGATGAAAAAACAGAACATAATATCCATGAACTGTGGGACAACTACAGATGATGTCACAAATGCTTAATGGGAATATACGAAGAAGAAATAGAGAAAGAAACATGAAATACTTGAAGTAATGACTGAGAATAATCCCCAATTAATGTCAGACACCAAATCACAAGTCCAGGAAGTTCAGAGAACACCAAACAG
This sequence comes from Hylobates moloch, assembly GCF_009828535.3. Classification (NCBI taxonomy): domain Eukaryota; kingdom Metazoa; phylum Chordata; class Mammalia; order Primates; family Hylobatidae; genus Hylobates; species Hylobates moloch. The sequence goes on from NW_026652278.1 coordinate 79,528,531, forward strand.
AATAACACCACCCTGCTTCTGAAAGGAAAAATCAAAACAAGACAAAAAAACACTACACCTAGAAAATTTATATTCAAACTGTGGGAAATCAAAAATTTAAAAGTCTTAAAAATAAGACAAATGTAAAAAACATCTTACTCATAAAGGTTCAAAGATAAGGATTACAGCCGGGCGTGGTAGCTCACGCCGGTAATCCCAGCACTTTGGGAGGCTGAAGCAGGCAGATCACGGGGTCAGGAGATCGAGACCATCATGGCTAACAGGGTAAAACCCTGTCTCTACTAAAAATATGAAAGAAAATTAGCCAGGCATGGTGGCACACGCCTGTAGTCCCAGCTACACAGAAGGCTGAGGCAGGAGAATCGCTTGAACCCAGGAGGCGGAGGCTGCAGTGAACCCAGATCGCGCCACACTGCACTCCAGCCTGCTGACAAAGCGAGACTCTCTATTAAAAAAAAAAATTACATCTGATTTCTCAGAAAAACTGCAAGCAATAGAGTGAAGTAAATATTTAAAGTGTTGGGAGAAAAAAAACACTAACCTGGAACTCTGTATGTTGCAAAATTATCCTTTAAAAGTGAAGGAAAAATAAAAACATTCTCATACAAAGAAAAGTTGAGGAAATTTGTTGCCAGTAGACCTGCCATGAAAGAAATGTTAAAAGAAGCTCTTCAGAAAGAAAGAAAATGATACAGGTCAGAAACTCAGATCTACATAAACAAAGGAAGATCACTGGAGAACGAAAAGTAAAGATAAAATAAAAACTTCTATTTCTTGTTCTTAATTGTTCTAACACGTAACAGTTTGTTCCAAATAATAGCAACAATTTTTTAATGATTATAGCTTATGTATAAGTGAAATGAATAAGGGCAATGATTCAAAGAACAAGAAGGAACAATTAGGAATATTTTGTTATTATAAGGTACTTGCACTGCCTGTGAAGTGGTATAATATTTCCACTTTCAAGTGGACCTGGATTAGTTGTAAATATATATTGCAAATTCCAGGGCAACCACTAGGAAAGAAAAAAGAAGTATAAATTATATGCTAAGAAAGGAGAGAAAATAGAATTATATAATATCCTCAAGTGAAGCCACAAAAGACAGAAAAGTAAAAAATAAAAACAAAGGCAATAAATAGAAAAGATATTAATCCAACTATATTAATAATCATTTCAAACATGAAATATCTAAATACACAATTAAAAAATTGTGAGAGTGGATCAAAATCCCACAAGAAACCCACTTTAAATATAAAGAAACATATAGATTAGAAGAAATAGAGAAAGGTATATCATGCTAACACTAATCAAAACAAAAAGGAAGAAGCTGCATTAATATTAAACAGAACAGACTTGACAGCCGGGAATATAATTAGGGATCAAGAGGGGTAATGATAAAGGGATAGATTTACAGTATACAACAATCCTTAATGGGTATGCACCTAAAATGACAGCATCAAAATATGTAAGGCAAAAACTGATAGAACTTCAAAGAGAAGCAGATGAATCCACTACTATATTTGTAGACTTTAGCACTCCTTTATCAGAAATGGACAAATCCAGCAGGCAGCAAATAACTAAGGACATAGTTGAACTCAACAGTTCCATCAATCAACTTGATATAATTCACATCTATAGACTACTTCATCCAATAAAAGTATAGTACAATTTCTTTTTAAACTCATGCAAAATATTTACCAAGATAGACCAATATTCTTGGCCATAAAAAACCAACAATTTTTTTTTTGGGGGGGGATGCTCTGTCCCCCAGGCTGGAGTGCAGTGGTGCGATCTCGGCTCACTGCAAGCTCCTCCTCCCAGGTTCATTCCATTCTCCTGCCTCAGCCTCCCGAGTATCTGGGACTACAGGCGCCCGCCACCACACCCGGCTATTTTTTTGTATTTTTAATAGAGACGGGGTTTCACTGTGTTAGCCAGGATGGTCTCGATCTCCTAACCTCGTGATCCATCCATCTTGGCCTCCCAAAGTGCTGGGATTACAGGCATGAGCCACTGCACCTGGCCTGAATTTTTTTAAAATAGAAATCATACAATGTTTTCTCTCAGAACAAAATAGAATTAAACTAGAAAACAATAATAAAGGTAAGTGAAAAATCCCCAAATACTTAGCAATTAAACAACGCATTTCTAAATAACATACTGGTGAATGAAAAAAATCTGAAGAGAAATTTAGAAATATTTTGAACTAAACAAAAATAAACAGTTCATCAAGAATTGTGGGATGCAGCAAAAGCAGTGCTTTGAGAGAAATTTGTAGCAGTCACTGTATATATACTTTTATAAAAAGAAATATCTAAAGTGAATAATCTATGCTTCCACTTTAGAAAACCGGAAAAAGAAGAGTAAATTAAATCCAATGTAAGTAGAAGAAAGAAATAATAAAAATTAAAGCAGAAATAAATGAAATTTAAAACAGGAAATCAACAGAGAAAATGAACAAATCCAAAAGCTGGTTCTTTGAAAGATGAATAAAATTTATAAAACTCTAGTCTGCTTACCAAAGGAAAAAAAGAAGACAAAAATTACTAATATCAGAAATGAAGAAGAGACATCAGTACAGATCTTATGAACATTAAAAGGATAATAAAAATACTATGAATAACTCAATGCCTACAAATTTGATTATTTAGATAAAATAGAACAGAAAGGCACATGTTCCAAAACTCATACAAGAAAAAGTAGGCAATCTGAATACACCTATATCTACTAAATAATTTGAATCAAAAATTAATAACCTTTCAAAATCCAAAGCATCAAACCCAGATGGGTTCACTGATCAATTCTACCAAATATTTAAAGAAAAAAATTACAATTTCTACAATCTCCTCCAGAAGATAAAAGCAGAGGACAAACTTCCTAATTCATTCTGTGAGGCTACCATTACCCTAATACCAAAATCGAATACATTTTACAAGAAAATAAAGGTACAGACCAGTATTTCTAATGAACATATATGCAGAAAATCTCAACAAAATATTTGCAAATTGAATCCAATAAAAAAATTATACATCATGACCAAGTGTCATTTATCCCAGATATGAAATGCTAGTTCATTGTATCAAAAGACTAAACGACAGCAACAAAAAGTTCATGATGATGTCAATAAATGAGGAAAAGTACATTTTAAAAAACTTGATGCCTATTCATAATTGAAACTCATGGCACACTAGAAATAGAAGAAAATTTTCTCAACTTGATAAAAAAAAACCTGCAAGAACCTATAACTAAAATTTTACTTGATGGTGAGAAATTAGAACGTTTCCCACTAAGATCAGGAAAAAAGACGAGTATATCTCCTCTTACCATTCCTTTTCAAAGTGTTAAAACTACGCAATAAGCAAGATAATGCAGTAACACAAGAAAAGGAAATAAAAAGCATACAGATTGGGAAGAAAGATATAAAACTCTTTATTCATAGGTGACATATTTCTTCATGTTGAAAATCTGAAATAACCAACAAACAAACTCCCAAAACTCAAAAGCAATTATAGAAAGTCTTCAGATATAAGGTTAATATACAAATTAAATTGACTTTCTATATGTCAACAATAAATGGAATTTGACATTAAAACCACAATACCATCTACAGTAGTGCCAAAAATATTAAATTACTTGGCATAAATCTAGCAAAATATTACAAGATCTATATAAAAAATGACAAAACTTTGATGAAATAAATCAAAGAACCAGATAAATAGAAAGATATTCTATGTTCATGGACAGAAACACTCAATATTGTCAAGGTATCAGTTCTTCCCAACTTGATCAATAGACTAAATATAGTCTCAACCAAAATCCCAGTATTTTGTGGATATCAACAAAATGATTCTAAAGTTTGTATGAAGAAGCAAAAGACCCAGAATAGCCAACAGAATATTGCAAATGAACAAAGTCAGAGAACTGACACTATCAGACTTTAAGACTTACTATGAAGCTACAATGTGGTATTAGCAAAAGAACAGACAAGCAGATCAATGGAAAAGAATAGAGAGCCCAGAGGTAGAACCACATAAATATAGTCAACTAAATTTTGATATAGAACCAAAGGTAATGCAATGAAGAAAGATGCTCTTTTCAACAAATGTTCTGGAACAACTGAAAATCCACATGCAAAAAAAAAACCCACAAAGAATTTAGACAGAGACCTTATACCCTCACAAAAATTAACACAAAAGAAACCATAGACCTAAATGCAAAGTACACAACTATAAAACTTTCACAAGATATCACAGGAGAAAATCTACATGACCTTGAGTATGATGATGGCTTTTTAAATACAACAGCAAAGGCAAAATCTATGAAATAAAAACCCAATAAGGTGACCGCATTAAAATTAAAAATTTCTGCTCTGCTGAAGACACTGTCAAGAGCATGAGAAGACAACCACAGATTGGGAGAATATATTTTCAACAGACATATCTGATAAAAAGATTATTATCAAAAATATACAAAGAACTCTTATATTCAACAATCAAAAAATCAAACAACTCAATTTAAAACATGGGCAAAAGACCTGAACAGATACTTCATCAAAGAAAACATACAGATGTCAAATAAGCATATAAAAACACGCTCCACGTCATATGCCATTAGGGAACTGCAAATTAAAACAAAGAGATACCACAACCTATCTTTTAGAATGGACAAAGTCCAAAACAGTGATAGTATCAAATGAGAAGCAATAGGAACTTTCATTTATTGATGGTGAATACAGCCACTTTGGAAGACAGTTTGGTAATTTCTGACAAATTCGGTAAATTGTGACAAACACAGTCTTATTATCCAAACCAGCAATTGCGCTTTTAGGTATTTACCCAAATGAGTTAAAAACTTAATGGCCACCAAAGACCTACACATGGATGTTTGTACAGCTTTATTTGTAATTCTTAAAAGTGTTTTTTCAGGCAGAAGAAAAATATCTCCGAAAGAAACAGAGACATAGAGGAAGAAATAAAGAGACACAGAAAAAAATAAATATATTGAAAAGCCCAAATGATTCCTTACTGTATGTAACAATAGTTAAAAAATTATTGTTGAAGTTTTGTTGAAAATATATGTAAAATTACAATTATAAAAAATGGAGGGGGTTAAATGAAGTTAAGGTGTTTTAAGATCCTGATTTTGTCTTGGACATGGTAAAATGTATATTTATATCTATAGGATAATCCCTTTAAGAATATAAAAAGGTACAACCAACAAGCTAACAGAGAGAGGATATTGAATAACAAAGCATTATTTTAACTACTAAGAAGGCAAAAAGGGGATCATTAAAATAGAAAAAGAGGGAAAAATAGAAAAAAAGACTATAGATCTAAACCCAAATACATCAGCAATTATGTTGAACGTGAATGCACTAATTAAATATTTTAAACACCATATTAAAACACACACACATACAGACACACACACAGAACCTCAAACTGCTTTCAAATGTCGCACCTTAAATATAAGAACACAGAAAAGTTGAAAGTAAGAAATGGAAAGGTATTAATTTTTTCAAAGTTTATCTGTGGATTCAATGCAGTTTCAGCCAAAATCTCAAGAGTAATTTTCCAGAAAATAGCATGATGTTTTAAAATTTATGTGTAAATGCAAACGACTGACTCATATAACCAGATAATCAAGATTGATGACAAAGTTACATCAACTAAGACAGTAGGACATTAGTGCAAAAACAGACAAATGGATCAACAGAATATGATATGAAAACAGGCCTACACACGTAAGATCACTATATTCATGATAAATCTGACACTGCAGTGTAATGAGAAAGGGACTTTTTTCTATATATGAGTCTGTAATAAACAGATGCCCATATTAAAAACATGTTGTAACCTTTTTCTCATATCATACTAAAAAATTGATTCCAGGCAGCTTGCAAATGTAAATGTAAAGGCAAAACAAACATCAACACAAAACACCCAGAAAAAAACGAGAATAGCTTTGTGGCCTGGTTTAGGCAGTTTTCATAAACAGGACATATCTAACACTGAAGGTGAAAAAAAAAAGTTGAAAATGAACTTACATTTAAATTAACAACTTCTGTTCATCAAAAGATACCACAAAGAAAGTGAAAAGGTAAACCATGCCATGCTATGGAAGAAAAGAGACAGCTCACAAAAGCAATATGCAAATCGGCATATGTAAAATGCGCAATCTCAATAATCATCAGTAAGTGCAAATTAAAATCACAATTAAGTGTACTACATTCCCACTAGAATGGCTGAAAATTAAAGTATGTGATAGCACAGGTATTAATGAGGATGTGGGACAACTGCAGCTCTCAAACACCGCAGGTCAACTGTATAAATCAGTATAATTATTTCTGAAAACTGTTTAGCAGTATCTACATAAAACTGAACACATGCATACCTGTGACCCAGCAAACCAACAGAAAAGCATACATAAATTCACCCAACATGTCCAAAAAATGTTTATTGGGATACTGCTTGTTATAACCCAAAATGAACACAAATCAAAAGTCTATTGACAGTAGAATGCATAAATTGTGGCATATTCATACAAAGAAATCCTGTATAACAATGAAATGAACTTCATGCAGAAACATAAAGTCCCTAAAGCCAGTGTTGAATTTAAAAAAAAAAAAAAAAAAACAGAAGAAAAGTATAATTGATTCTATCTCAACGTATATCTAAAATAGATGAAATTAATCAACGGTTCCAGAATTTATAGTACTGATTACCTTCAGAGTTCCAGAGTTGTCATCTGAGGAGGTATACAAGAGGAAATTCTATTCTCATTTTGGGTTAGGGCCTACACAAGAGCACTCACACTGTTAAAATGAACCAACCTCTATACTTATGATTTGTGCACCTTTCTAAGTAAATTTTATAATTTTCTGAACAAGTAAATTATAAAACTGTGACCTAGTAATTTGGCCTTTTGTGACCATTTTCCTGTACTGCTAATGGTCATCATTACTGAGCACTTGCTGTATGTCGGCCACTGGCACTAGGTGCTTTAGTCCGAGTTTTCTTTTCTTTTCTTTTCTTTCTTTCCTTTCTTTTTTTTTTTTTTTTTTTTTTCGAGATGGTGTTTCACTCTTGTTGCCCAGGCTGGAATGCGATGGTGCGACCTTGGCTCATTGCAACCTCCACCTCTGGGGTTCAAGCAATTCTCCTGCCTCAGCCTCTCGAGTAGCTGGGATTACAGGTGCCCACCACCACACCTGGCTAATTTTTTGTATTTTTAGTAGAGACATGGTTTCCCCATGTTGGCCAGGCTGGTCTCGACATCAGGTGATTCACCTGCCTTGGCCTCCCAAAGGGCTGGGATTACAGGCGTGAGCCACCATGCCCAGCCTCCTGGTTTTCTTAATTCATTCTTCAAAATAAAATTGCTGCTCACGTTGTTTAGATTTCATAGATATGGAAGCTGATGCTCAGAGAAGTTAAGGGACTTACTTATGGTCATGTAACTAAAAACCTACCTCCAAAATCACACCTTTATGATTCCAACACTGACTCCTGTGTAATTCTGTGCCTTAGTATTCTTTAGGGATCCATTCAGAATAATGGCCTCCCACAGCTAAATTAGAATTATGCAGGATACATTCACACTACCCCAACCGCAAAAAGGCTGACCAGTGTTTTCTCCCTGAATGCCACATCCTCCACACTGCCTGCCCTCACCTGCAAGCTTGCAGTCCTTGGTGGCTGAGACCCAGATCTGGGGAGATGACCCTCTGTCTTATGTGTATTGTGTCTCCATCTTCAGAACATGTGGGGCAATTCAGGACAGAAAGAGCATGCGCTTTATTTAGGCTGACAGACAAGATGAATGACCTTGAGCAAACCACTTAATTACCCTAAGTCTCATTTTCTGCATTTATCAAAAAGAGATTTCTTTAATTTTCCAGGGGAAGAAGGAGTTAATTCTCCTGGGACATGCTAGGCATATGATCCATGTGAATTCCTTTTCTTTCCCCTCTCGACTGCCCTAGAGGAAATATATTTTATTTCTTCCCTGCCCCACACCCATTTTCCATCTTTCTCTACTCTGCCTCAGTGGACTCCCTTGCCATCTGCTCTTGGGATTGGCAGGAGATTCGCTGGCAGGAGACCAGTGAAGTCAGAGTATGCATTCCCCCAGCTGGCTGCTTGTAGAGTCACCTTTGAATGGCTTATCTCTGGAGCTGGGCTCAGCTCCTGTCAGGCAGTAGTTAGAACATGTGCTCCCTCCTTCCACCTTGTTGGGCCGTCCGTGGGTAAGGGTGTGCTGCTGTTCCTACACTCAGGCTTCTCCACTATGGAAGAAAAGAGACAGCTCACAAAAGCAATATGCACATAAGCATGTGTAAAAGGCTCAATCTCATTAATCATCAGTTCTCCTTGTGACTTTGCTTTGCCTGTGCACATCTTTCCAAATAGTCTCTCTTCCCAAATTTCTCAGTTTTCCTGTGCCATCTCTTTCTTACCATGCAGGATCCTTACTGACATAGCAGCTCACTCGGTCATTTTCTCTAGAATACAACAAGCACCTTCTACGTGAGATTACTTAGCCTGGTCAGATGACAAGTTGCCAACGAAAGAAGATTCAACTACCTTTGGGCTTCGGGCCTAAGGTAGAGGCAGAAGCTAAAAAAAAGCAGACATGGTGGAATAGATGTAAAATAATCCCAGCACATACACAGCTCATTGCTTCAGCTGTGTGCATTTATTTCCCCCATAAAACACAAGGGGTTGGATGCTACGTGAAAAGCACAGGGCCATCACCCCAGGAACCTCTGAAGGTCTTGTGTTTTTTTAACTATATGGCCATGAATCCTACCTCTCAAACTATATTCTGGAGGATGCATAGACATGTCCACCAGCATTGGAGAGGTAGTTTCTCTGAAGTTTGCTTCTTTTCGGCTGCACTTCATCACGAGCATGTCTGCGAGGGCACTGACTGAGCCTCTCACAATCAAATCACTCCTCTCTAGGTAAGCCAGGCTGCTTCTCATTTGCTTTCCGAGAACAATCAGAATGATTACTTGAGAGGGTCTCGGGAACAGAAGTGAGGGCTGCTGTTACTGCCAGCTCCCAGTGGGAGAGTGAGACCCAATGCAAGCATTCCAGTTCTAGGGACGAAAATGGAAATGCTTCCTTCCTCTGTCTCAGCAGACAAGCTGGAAGGAAGTGGTCTGTACGTGAGTGTCACAAATGAGATGGCTGACTAAGCTAAAAGCCTGAGCAGCTCACACCAAGACGCAGGATGCCGTAGGTGTGTAAATCACAAGAGCTGCTATTTATAAGAGTGTGTTTGTGCAGGTACCTTACCCACATTATCACTGATCTTCAAAACAGCTCGGGACTCAGAATCCATTCTACAGGTGAGGGGGAGAAGGAAGGCTCAGAGACGTTGGTAATAGGATCAAGGATACTACCCATCTAGTGAGTGGCAAAGAACAGATTTTTAATCCAGATCTGTCTTTTCCTACTCTGATCTACTAAATCAGCACTAGGCCATGCTGTTTTGCAGGAAAAAAAGTAATTTGCCACAAAGCAAAGGGAAGCATGGCCTTGCTTGTCAGGAGACAGCTCTGGTCTTTGGGAACTGTATAGGTTCTGCAAGAGGCTCAGCTGGCAGAAGAGGGGAGCTTATGAACTGGGAAAACATCATTTCAGCAATCATGAATCACACATATAGCTCTGTGAATTCATCCTTATCACTTCAAATCCAAAATCATACAACTGTAAAGTCCAGAGCCAAAATGCAAAAGCAGGTCTCACTTATTTTATTGACATAGCATTTGTCTAGCATTTGTCTCCATCTAAGGTGCACGAATCCCTTCTTCCTGCACCCCTTGCCCAGGGAGCCAGGCCTAGGAGAACAGAGGAAATGTGGATACGTCCAAGGCAGGGCACTGACCCGTCCCATCCAAGAAGGCCACAGTGAGGTAAAGGGTTGAAAGTAGGAGGCAAGGTGAAAGGAATCCTCTCTACTTACTTGCGGGGAAACAAACATGAGAGCTTCAGGGGAAGACAGACCAGCCAAAATCCTCTGAAGGAAGATGTGAGCGAGGGAGGTCTCTGAGCAGGTTGACTTCACCATTGAAGTGCAAGTGAGAGGATGCTGGAAGGTGGTGGATTGTCAAGTGGCAGGGCACAGGCACCAAGCTGGAACAGTAAACACGGTGGTGGGGAGTGGATTGGGTAATACTGGAGCATTTAGAACCACGATCAGCCCAGGGACTGAGTGTGGAGACAGCCAATTCCCTGCCAGTCTATTATTTCTGAAGGAAGAGCTTGAATAAGTTTGTTTCACCCATTTTTTTTTTTTTGCTTGCCTCAAATTAAGGATGGGTGAAGCAGTTCTAATGACTGCAAAGCTGTGTTGTGGGAAGCAGCTCCCAATTGCAGCTTTTTTTTTATGATTACTAACTATGGAATTTTCACCAAATAGAAGATACAGGTATTATTGTCACTAATATAAGAATGAAACAGAGAGACTCAAAGAAGTAAAAACCAATGTGCTCAAGATGTCACCTCCAATAAGGGCCAGACATAGGAATCCAGTCCAGACCTGGCCAGTTTTAGTGTTCTTTCCTTTGACTTATCTTGAGCACTTTCCTGGGTGCCAGGATCAGGGCACCAGCCCCACCCTGTTGCCCATGTATCTCATGGTGCCCCCGGTGCCCTGCCAGTTGGATTTTTCCACCGCCTCTTAGTCAAAGCCCCAAGGACCCCATCTGCAATGCATTTTCTACACTCCCTCCTCTGGCTACTGTTCTGCTTTTCACCTCAGATGAGCACCAAAATAAGATTGCACCTAAACACTCACCTTGGAAGAGTGAGATGCAGAGGCTTGCCTGACTCACAACTCTTAACGGAAGTGGCTTAGAGCTTTTATATGAGAATTTTAGGAATATGTGGAAGATATGAACCAGGTTCCTGAAAAAAAGGCACATACACACATGCATACATACATGCACAAGCAATTTAGCAGATAATTTTTGGAGGTTTTCAGGCACCCCTGAGGTCTATCAGGGGACTTTGGTGAAGGAGTTCCTGCCTGGGGGAGAATCCTAAAACTCTTTAGAGCACTAGTTAGCCTCAGAGTTTCCCTCAGCTTGATGCACACTTTACCTTTGGCAGAAGGAGGCTATGCCTCTTGGGGAGTATAGGGGAGGAAGGAGATACCCTTAGAGGAACAGCCCAGCTTCTGAGTAAACCTGACAGACTGATGCCCTGCCTGGCTGAGGCAGCTTCAGGGGAGCAGATATCCAGCCCAACTCTGTGGTTACAAATGACCCTGTTAGCCCAGCCTACCTACGGCCACTGCAGGGGTGCACAAGCAGATACTCACCAACTGCCCTGAAGCCACTGGAGAGAAGGCAGTAGATGTGGAGGCTGAGGTACCTGATAGGCTGGTGACAGGGAAGGTCAGCACAGGTGCAGCAGCTGAGGCACAGCTGGTATGCTCTCTGGGAGGGAGAGCCAGCTATACTGGCAGGAGTATGCACTAAGGACTCAGACAGACAAGAAAGTGAATCCCAGCACTGTCTCTCACCAGCTTTGGAACCACGTCTTTTTGAATTTCAGTTTTCCTATCTATAAATCTATTTATAATATTATTTTACCTTGCATGGCTGATCTGAGAATTAGAGAGTGTTCGTATGTGAGGGGTATAGTGCAGTCTCTCAAATACCACACCTGATCAAGAAACGGTCACTGATACAGATGATAATGGGTATTCTTTTTAGGAAACAGGATGCTTTGGAGAATGTTTGGGGCTTCTTCGCATATTTCAGGGATTCTGGTTGCAAGTCAGGATTTTAGAGCAAGGGACTGATGACACATGAGGGTTTGCTGAGCACACCAGGCAGCTTTGCAGACAACAGGCCACGTTGCAGGAGGTGCTCCTCCCTCCTCAGTGGCTGATTGCAAAGCACCGCTTGGCTGATTTTTGTATTGAGACTGTGCACTGTGCAGGGAAGACCTGAAACAGCCTCTTTTCTCCCCTGGGTTCTGTTTCTGATGAGCCTGTTTCCATTTGCTTACGTCAGCCAAGCATATTGCCATGTGCTTTAAAACTCTACATGCATGTGCCTGATATGGTGAGTGTGTTTGCATGGACTTCGGTGTTTGTGCATGAACATGTACATATGTGTATATGTGTCTGTGTGTACTTATTTTAGATGTACAAGTCTCCGTATGTTGGTGAATATTTTGTTTTCCTCTGAGTTTGGACACTCCTGAGCCCCTGGCAACTGTATACTTGAATCTGCCAGCAATTGAGTTCTCCTTGGGTCACATTTGGTTGCTCACCCTAACTAATCCAGGTCTGCCTAGTGCCCTTTCTTCCAGATCCCAGCCATTGGCCATTGTAAATTTCTGTGCCCATCTTTTTTTTTTTTTTTTTTTTCCTGCAGAGAGAATTTCTATTATCTTTTGAGCTCAGTGCTCAATGTCAAGTTCAGAGGTGAGACAATAAAGACAATAAATGCTGGCAGGGGAGGGATGATCAGACATTACAGACAATTGTCCCTTCCTCTTTTGTAGGAGGTGACTATTAGCTCACCTGATTTATCTGGAATAGGTTCACTTCTCTCATAAGTAATCTCCTCTCACTAAATACCACCACTGAGAGGCCAAAAAAAAAAAAAAAAGACAATGATTAAAGTTATTGGCACAGAAGAGGGTTATTTATGTGCAGTTTCTTGGTACAAAGGGTGAGGATAATAAGAATAAACAGTTTTATTAAACACAACTAATGGCATAAAAGAATATTTTAGATATTAAAAAATGTTACATTAGGAACAGAAGTGCTGCCTCTTTTATTGTGTCCACGGCAAGGAAAGGTCAGTTAAAATTGTCTGGAGCTTTTATCTCATTTTCTTTTGCCAAGGCTAGGAGTACAAAACAAGGCTCTAGTTAAGATGCAGATGCTAATTCATGAGCAGATACTTTTGGGAGTGAAAGTTTCCTGAAAATGAAGCTGGAGGCACTCAATTAAGTGACCCCTTCACCTTGGGAGCAGAAGATCACATAGAGACCTGAGTTATCTGTTAGACCTTGCCCATCTCTGTTATTTAATGATATTTAAAATATGTTTAATATTTCAATTTTTTATAATATTTCTATCACCTACTGTTAAATGGGATGACTTTTAAATGAAAATGCACAGGCCATAGACTGCGTCCCTCCATGTCCTCGTGGCCTTTAGGACCACTGGTCTTTTCTTCTTTAATGTGTCTACTTCTCCTTGAGTGCTTGAAAAGACAGACATTATATATGGAATTAGTTTTACTTTGGCACTATTTGGGGGATTTCTAATTTAGGAACTAGGCAGCTTCTTCTTAAGAAAACAGCCCTTTGTGATTCCCTGCAGCTGCTCCTGTCCACCCATCTGCTCACAGAATCCAGTGGTGTCTGTTGCCCGCCCCTCAGCCCCAGTCTGAGGAGTGGCCCCAATGTGGAGAAGTCTGTCCTTGGTGCAGAGCAGAAGAACTAGGGCTGGGCATCCTCCCTTTGGTTTCTAAAAGAAGAAATTTTGATCATGACAGACAGCCTCCTCAGATCAGCTTTACTGAGCTTGAGGCCGACAGCGGGGCTTTCCCCGACAAAGTCACTGAAGCCAGGGGACTTTTTCAGAGGTCGGCTGAAAAGCACACGCATCTGGGGGCGGAGGATCAGGTTGATGGCTCGAGGCCTGTAGGATGACTGAGGGCATAAGATGTTCATTGAAGAAAGGTCTCCACAGACCCTGTAAGGGCCAAACTTTGAGAAGCCAAGCTGGGGCTCCACCAGGAATGACAGTCCCTTAGCCCTGAGACCTAAGCACAGGGAAGCAACTTAGGGCGAGTGCAGAGATGAGAGTGGCAGCACAGTCAGCTGACAATTAAAAAAGCATTCATGGCCGGGCGCGGTGGCTCACGCTTGTAATCCCAGCACTTTGGGAGGCCGAGGCGGGCGGATCATGAGGTCAGGAGATCGAGACCACGGTGAAACCCCGTCTCTACTAAAAATACAAAAAAAATTAGCCGGGCGTGGTGGCGGGCGCCTGTAGTCCCAGCTACTCGGAGAGGCTGAGGCAGGAGAATGGCATGAACCCGGGAGGCGGAGCTTGCAGTGAGCCGAGATTGCGCCACTGCACTCCAGCTGGGCGACAGAGCGAGACTCCGTCTCAAAAAAAAAAAAAAAAAAAAGCATTCATTCCTCCAGGCCATGGGAGCACTTCTCTACGCATGATATGACCCAGTTCTCTCCTAAGACACTTCCAAGAACTTAATCTTTTAAAGAACACTGTTAGGTTAACCAAAAATTAGACTTGCTGCTCAGCCTTCACACTGTCCCCTGGTTGGTTTCAGGGAACTCTGGATATGCACTGGGTGAGGAGGGCATGCCGCCACCTCCAGGCATATCTGAGACCCCCTTGAGGAGAGGAGTTTTCCTCATGACTGTCCCTGCCGATGGCACAGAATTTACTTCATGATCTCAGCATGCCCAGAAATAAGCAGACAGTATTTCTTCACCCCAGAGAATAAGAGCATAGGGAGCAAAGACAAGATGTATTATTTAACAACTTTAATCCAAATGCTGATTATTATTTGCAGTGTCTGAAGGCACAAAATATACCTAAAATGTATGGAATAGTCTAAACAGAGTTATAAATCCAAAAAGCAAAGCATGAAAAAAAGATACATTCTGAGCTGACACAGAAATCTGAGTTGGGAAGATTTGTTTTTTCCTAGAGAACTTGCTTGAATATCAATCATTTCCCCTCATGACAAGGGTAGAAAATTCTAAAAAAAAAAGAAAATAATAACATAAACATGGTGAAGAATAACACCATGAGGTGTTAAGGATTTTGTATAAGCAGAATACTTCTCTTGAAGATGCTGGTCTTTCTCTCTCTCTCTGTCACACACACACACACACACACACACACACACCACACGCGCGTGCGCGTGCACAAACACATCCTCCATCTCCCTCTCTTTCCTCCTTGACACTCATTCTAAGCAGAACCATCCAAGAAGACATCCATGCTATACCCCAGAAGACAGGCCACCTCAGGGGGCGATGGGGAAACAGAGTTGGTGTGAGATAAGGCAGTGAGACCAGAGTTTGATTAAAAAAATAGAGAGATATATATATGAAAAATTGACTATTCAGGGCAGGGCCCCCAATGTGCTGATGGAAAACAAAGCTGCTCTTCCTCGGGGTCATGGTAGCCCACCTAGGCTTCTCTGAGCATGCCTGGCTCCAAGCTCCACATGCTCTGATTGGAGAAATGTCAATGGATTGCCTAGGTAGCATGAATATCAGACCATTCTCAGCATCCAGCGATAAATAACATAATTATAAACACTCTCTTCCCCACAGTGCTTTTAGCTGACTGTGTGATGTGGCCGTTCTTTACTGCTCAATCATGTCACTAGGGACTTTAGGAAAGAAATCAATCCTGGGCTAGTTATCACCCTCATAAATACATCTCTCTAGAAACTCTACAAGGCTATAGAAGAAGCAATCAATAGGACTTTGTATTTCTCCATGATCACAGACCCAGGCTCTCAGCTCCCTGATTACTGCTGGCTGCGGGAGCTCCACCTCCTTCAGTGACAGATGTGGGCTGTGTATTCCATTCTGATGGGTCTGGAGATCAGACTAACCTTTGTCTTTAGGAGAGGAACTGAAGTGACACAACTCATATTCCCCCAGTTCCACTCTTAATGGTTCTTTCCCTGATTCTGTAGTTTAGTTGCCTCAGAAAGGGCAACTGAAGGAGGGGGCGCTGTTAGGTAGTCCTAGGCTTAGAAAACTGGGCTTCTCTGCAGCTGTACCTGCACAGGGATAGGCCTGGAAATCTCAGAGGATATCAGATGCCCTGAGTGGGGAGGGCCCCTGCTCTGGGTTGGATTGCTGCTTGAAGAGGACTCCGGGTCTGGTCTGGAGAGGGTGGTGAAGCTGGAAGGGAGGGTTTGTGCTGCAGCCAGTCCTGTTTGTTGGACTGCCTGCAGGATTTATGACCCAGAGATAGGCCTTTACTTTTGGGGCTATAAGCAACTTCCCTGGTGGATGGGAGTTACACTTATGCTTCTCACCTAAGGCGCAAGGCTTCCTCCTACCTAAGTAAACATGGTCTCTTTTCTCTATTTCTCAGCATGCCCCATCACCTGAAGTACTGGTCCACCCACCTGGGCACCTCTCCCAACTCTTCCTAACAGGATCCGTTTGCCTGACACCATAAAGCTTCTACTCCCTGCATCTATGGCCTCACTTCCTTCTCTCGCCTGGGACCATGGGTCCAAACCCAAGGGAATATTTTCCTCTACCTGGCCTTTTGATCCACCACCTCACCTGGTCCATGCAACTAACCCCACCTCGCAACTCCCTGCCCCCATGGACCTTCTTCCAGACCAACCCCACCTCTGCCCAGTCTCCCTGAGGAAATGATGGAGTCTGCCCTCCCTCTCCCAATATTGTATCACTTTTTGATTCTTCTAATTTTGAAAAGAAAATGAAAAACAAGGCCAACAGGATGATATGAGAACAGCTCAGTATCAAAGCCCTCGATTACCTCAATACGGGTAACTGTCAGCTTCTCTCGGGCCCATGGGGCAGAGGCACACTGCAGCACACACAGTGGTGACCAATTCGTCCCGCATGATCCAAGACAGGACAGGATAGCCCTGAGTCCAGGGCACCTCCTCAGCCCCAGGCTACCCAGAACAGCTGATCACCCTACAGCACAGCAACCCAGTGGGCCAGCCCAAGGTGGGCTCCAAACTCACTCTTTATCAAGCTGAGGGACTAAAAGGGACGAGGGGCCAGGAGCAAAGAAATGGGGCAGCAAGCTGTGGGACAAGGCAGTGAGTGGCATGTGGGGCTCCTCGTCTTCCCTTCTCCCCCAGCAGAGAGGGGCTCCTTATCTGGTCACCCCTCCTGCCCTCAGAAAGGCCCAGGAATGGGGGAGCTCCTTTGGCACTTCAGAATGATCACAAGTAATTTGCCTTTTTATTCATATAGAACAAAATTTACAAAGTCATTCATACAGTTTTTGTGTTTTTTTACTGACTTCGAAAATTGGGAATATTCAAAATACACTTTTACCCCACTCCATTCTGTCATTATTTACACATATGTACAAGAAAAATGAAAGAGTCTCTGTGTATGTGTGCGTGTGCGAGTGTGTGTGGTTTGTGTTGTTGTTTTCTTGTATTAAAAAGCTCTGCTGGTCGGGTGGGTGGGAGGGTGGGCAGGAGGGCAGGCGGCGCGGTCAGATGGAGGTCCCGTGGGAGGTGTCCAGAGCCTCTGGAAGGACGCCTCCAGGCACAGGCTGGAAGGACATGGGGATAGGGGTCTTCACCGGGCTCTGCCGGAACAGCCCCCCGTTGGGTGACCTGTGTTTGCACTGCATGGAGGGCATGGTGGCCGAGCTGCTCAGCGGCAGCGGCAGGCTGCTGCTGGGCCCTGATGAGAGTGTCCGGCTGGTGCCATGGCTGCTCTGCTCTGGCAGAAAGGTGCTGACCGAGAGCTGGGTGTTCTGGTAGTCCCGTGTTGGCTCCAAGGTCTGGGTGGGAGCCAGGCCCCCCATCTCCAGGGCCGAGAGCTCAATCGAAGCTGGGGAAATCTGCTTGTGAGCAATGTCTTCATCCATGAGGCTGTTCATGCGCCGGTGGACCTGCTCCAAGTTCACTTCTTTGTCCTGGAGGGAAGGCACAGGAAGGTCAGGTGGGGCCCTAACAGTGAGTCAAGGCTGGCTTGCTACAACTCTGGATGTCTGGAGGCACCAGGCCTGGTCAGCCTGTTGGGCTGTGGGTGAGTATCCCCTTCATGTGGCTCCCACCTCCCCTCAATTATATGGCCAACCTTCAGTTATCTGGGGAAGCCAGCGGGGAGACATGATCCCTACGTAGCAAAGAAGATGCCATCAACAGGCCTTGGCTGCATCCTGCCTTGCCTCTGTACTCAGTTTAGAGTCACTGCCATACCCAGAACCAACCCTTAGGACAAGATGCTTTGAAGAGCAGGCAGAGACAGGAGAAGAAGTCCCACAGGAATAAAGGAAATAGTCCTTGAGCCCCTAAGGTGCCCCATGAATTTGCCACTCAGAGTTCAAGATGATGAAAAGACTTTGTATGATCGTCCCCACCTTGCACAAAAGGAGGCTCAGGCTCAGGAAGGTTCAATGATTCCTTGGAGTCACAGGCCCATCAGTATTAGAGGCAGCTTGGAGGCCTGGAGCCAGAGAGAAGCCCTGCCTCACCCAGTGACCTGTGTCCTCCCTGTGCAATCTCTTCAGGCAGCCCAAGGAGGAGGACATATCCCTGTCTGGAAGGGCAAGGGGGCGTGGGTTCCTGGGTAGAGATTGTGAGGAATGGGATTTCCCCAGGGTCAGCTGACTCTCCTGGTTTCGGTTCAAGGCTATCTAAGTGGGTGATCTCACACCTGATACTGTCTCACCACGGTGGGTGACATCACAGGAAATTACCTGGTTTGTTTATTTGCTTAAGAAAGAAAACAAAACAGAACAAATATTGTTCCTTTCAAATAACTTGATGATTTGCCTATAATGTCAGAATAATTAAAGGCAGACAAACTGCTTGAAAGCTCAAGGAAGACGTCATCTCCTTCCTTGGCTTCCCCGCTGTGAGGTGGGCACAGGACCTGGTGTTCAGCAGAGGAGCCATATGAGCTTCCCGGTGAGGTTGAGGCTGCAGGGACTTTGTAAGCAGCATGGGTGCTGATGCGCCAGGGAACGTGGTGACCTTTGCCTCACCTCAAACTCCTAGAGAAATACAGTCCCAAAGCTCAGCTCCCAGGCAACCCTGCAGGTGGTCTCATGTTGGCATCTTGTATTGGAAAAAGGAACCCATCCCCTGTCCACCTTGCAGGGGAGTTAGAAATATTAAGAAATGTAGAAGCCCTGAATATGCCTTCAGAAGGAAAAAGAAGGAATCACACGAATCTAAGAGCCATTCCAGTGACTGCTTTGAGCTTCTGTGGGGATGGCGGGAGAGGATTTCCATCCCCAGAAGTTCAACTCAATGATGGGCATGAGCCCCGACCAGATGAATGCATGAATCCCAGGGCTAACCCCCATGAAGGGTTAACTCAGTGTTCCTCAGGCAAGGAGGTGAAGTGCTCTGCAGTTCACTCCTTACCTCAATGTCCCCTGGCATATAGAAGGTGGGACCACTGCTCTCTCCGCACCTTTATGAGTTCATTGTTGACACACATGGCTTGGCTTCTGATGAGATGCCTGCTATCAGTCCCAGAATCTTTCCCAGAACAAGAAAACTCACAACATCCATAGGACAACTGACAAGTCATTCCAGGGCAGGAGGAAATCAAGAGAGCCAACTGGTTTGAGAGTAGAGGATGCTATGGGATGTGGCTCGGTGTCACAGGTGAAAATGACATCAGAAACCATTGGCACAGCCTCACAGGCACAGTCACAACTCCAGTGATCTGAAGCCCACCCACACAAGCAGAGCTCAGCTCATTGGTGCTGGGAAACCATCTCTGAGTTAGGGTCACCTCTGCATGGCAAGTGTCATGGGGAAATTGGGGGATCTGGCTGGAGAATGCCAGGCTTCTACTTGTCGCAGCTAAATTATTCATGAAATATTTATGCTGACTCCTTCAAAGTTTTGTAAAATATAGAGCAAACCAAATTCAAGTTATTTTCCTAATTACCTTACACCGTGGTGGAGCCAGCTCTGTTCAACTTTGCCACTTTTTGTGTATTCTATTTTATCTGCTTTGTTTTCATTTTTGCATGTAAGACTACTTTAGGAATATTTTATAACCATTATACAGGGTGTTAGTGGCTTAGCACCAATCAGCATCAATGATCTTTTCCCAAGGAAGTCTATGGTTTATTGCTTTTAGGGAGTTACTATCCCCACTGGATAACAGTTTGACAGGCTATCAAGAGACAGGTTACCTAACGAAGAGACAGGACCATGACCCAAATAAGGACAGTAAGACTGAAGCTGAATCCGAAACAAAGAGACAGAGAGACAGAAAGCAGCAGGTGCTTCATCTGCTGCAGCAGTGGGACTCCGCCAAACTTTCTTTTCCACAACCGTCCTCCTAGTGTCTGGGTTCTGGGCCTCCAGACAATCCCTGACTCTTGCCCAGCATCAAACCTGCATCTCTAGCATTCTTGGGGCTGCTATGAGCTCCTGTTAAACTGTGGATACAGTGTCATCCGTATTAGCCAGAATCAGTGCTACAATCGTTTTGGTGAATATTTGTATCTATAAGGCATGTTCATTTCAAAATGTATGAATGGCACAAAACAAGTACCAGGGAGTCTGGAAGCTGAAGTAGTTGAGAGAAGAATTCAGGTACTTTTAGGGTTTAATAAGATAACCTTCTCTCCCCTTTGCAGCTAGCAAAGCTTGGAGAAGGTTGAACAAGCTGGTCACCCTCACTGGCAGAGACTTTCATTTCCGTGGAAGGGAAATTGATGACCTGGGACCATTGGAAGAACTAGTTAGTAAGTAATCAGTTGCATAACCTTCCCTTATCCTCTTTTCTAATTTCCCTTCAGGACTTTAAGGACCCCTTTGAAGATGAAAAGAAAGAAAGTTTGAGTGGACTCAATTAAAGTGGGAAGCAGGTGTCTAGGTTCCAGGGCTGCTCAACTCTGGATTCTGGCAGTTGACAGAGGGCCTGGCCTTTTTTCTCAGTCAATTGAGCACTAGCCCAGGGTGTTCAGGAGATGCTCCCATTTTGTCAGAGTTTGGAGAGAGGGAAAGATTAAATTCCTCTCCAAGAAAGCCACAGGGAGGTAGGAGGTTGGAAGTAAGGGACAAGGTGAAAGAACTCTCTCTATTTAATGCCAGGGAAACAAACATGAGAGCTTCAGGGGGAGACAGACCAGCCAAAATTCTCTGAAGGAAGATGTGAGAGAGGGACATCTCTGAGCTGGATGACTTCACCACTGAAGTGTAAGTGAGAGGACGCTGGAGCGTGGTGGATTGTCAAGTGACAAGCTGGAATAGTAAACGCGGTGGTGGGGAGTGGATCGGTTAATACTGGAGCATTTAGAATCAAGACCAGCCCTCAGACTGAATGTGGAGATAGCTAGTTCTCTGCCAGTCTATTATTTCTGAAGAAAGAGCTTGACTAAGTTTATTTTACTCACTTTTTTTTTTTTGCTTGTCTCAAATTAAGGATGGATGAAGCAGTTCTAAGGACTGCAAAGCTCTGCAGCGGGAACCAACTCCCAACTGCAGTTATCATTCGCCTTTAAAGTCTCCGTGTCAAGACACACAGAAAGTGTCTACACCAAATGGACAAACGTTCCAGGGGGGTTTCCTTCCCAACTAGTTATTAAGAAATCCAACCTCTTCACATCAGTGGGACTTCATTCTACTCAAATTCCATCATTCCCAATAGCTCCAACACGAGGACAAACCCTAGGAGATGAGGGTGCCATCTCAAGTCTCTTATTTTGGTTATTTAACTGAATAAGAAAATGTGTATAACTGCACCAAATGACTCCTATCTTTTCTGGAAAACAAATGCAGCCATTTGCTGTGTCTCACAATGTGTCCTTTAAGTTGCCTGCTCCTGCTGCTGTCTGTGGGAGCCGGAGCTGAGGTGCGGAGGACAGACCGCCTGGTTTGGAAACCTTGGAAGCATGGTCTGCTTGTATTACCTGGGGCCATAGAGTTAGCACTCATAAAGTCATGTCTGTCTGTTCCTTCTGTGTCTCCAGCCAAGGAAAGAGGAGACAGGAGTAATAAGCCTACTCAAGGAAAGAGGCAGGAGTGATTTGAATAATTATCTATCTTTTAGACAAAATACTGCATTCTATTATGTTATGCAAATTCAAATAATGGGCTTTTTTATGTGAACTATATCCGTTTACATCCTCATTATCCCAAGGTTTCGGTGTTCGGCCAGGTAATGACAGCTGTGAAAACAGACTTGGAAACTTACTGCTATCTTCATTAATTTACTGTAGGTAACTGACCTAGTCAAACATCCCTGAATATGATATAAAATTCACAGACTGTGTTTACCTGTGAATCTGGCTGAATTCCAGCTCTGCGTTTCTCATCCCATATTAAACATGACAACAGATGCACCAACAGAGGTTACTGGGGAACCTCTCCCAGGCACTGTCTTGCAGAGACAAAGTTCTGTAATTAAGCTGCTGTTCACCAATGTGGAAATAATACAGTGTATTGGAAAATGGTAATTAACTAAACTATCATCTTTGTAACAGCCTGTTACACGTGGGACTCCTTAGAACAGACTTTGCTTGGAGTCCAACAGCTCTTATTGTAAGTTGGGCAGGAACAAAACTGGGGAAGAGGGACTTCCCCCTGACTGAGCTGGCTGTTGGTGGCATTATCCTGTTACCGCTGAGACCAACCAGGTGCTAAATGGGACCCAAGGGCTGGGAGAAATGCCACCAACACAATCTTCAGTGTTGTTCCCAAGACTTACCCAACTCCAACGGGCCGGGCTAGGGGTCTGAGAGTATTGGCTGGGTAAGGACAAAGGAGCTCAAGTACATAAGTGAAATGGTCTCAGGAGATGGTGGGCAGTTTTTCAAAGCATCAGGAGAAAGAGTTCTCATCAGTTCAATCGCAGATGTTTTAGGGAGGGCAATGAGAGCGAACCGACAATGACTTCACATCATGGGTGGTAGCAGCAGGTGCACCGAGGAATGACTGAGGCTAGGGATACGGCAGCTTGCTCAAGGTCATGCAGTTCCACAGTAAGTGGAAGATCAGGACGAGAACTCACATCTACCAGGTTCCCAAACCTGGGCTCTTTCCTTTTCCTTTTTTTGTTTATTTGTTTGAGACAAGGTCTCCCTCTGTCACCCAGGCTAGAGTGCAGTGGCCCAGTCTCGGCTCACTGCAGCCTTGAACTCCTGGGCTCAAGCAATCCTCTTGTCTCAGCCTCCTGAGTAGCTGGGACTACAGGCACATATCATCTCACCTGGATAGTTTAAAAAAAAATTGTAGAGACTGGGGTCTAGCTTTTTTTGCCCAGGCTGGTCTCCAACTCCTGGCTTCAAGCAATTCTGCCTTGGCCTCCCAAAATGCTGGGATCACAGGCATGTGCCACTACACCCAGCCTAAAACCTGGGCTCTTTTCCATGACGCCAGTTTGTCAAGAAATTCATCCTCCCCATACCAGTGAGACTTCATTCTACTCAAATTTCATTACCCCCAGTAGCTCCTCACCTTGGAATGTTGGCGTAAATCAGTGGTTTTCATCCTTGGCTGGATATCAGAAGCACAGGTGGAGATTTTAGAAATTATGGTAGTCCAGATCTCCCTAATATGACCCTTTGGGAAACAGGGCCCAAGCATCTGTATTTCTAAAAAGCCCCAGAATTAATCACCTCTGACATGCAGCCAGAATTAAAAGCCATTGATCCAGCTGCAATGATTACACAACAATTTAGCATTAGTAATGTCTTCTTCATGGGAGTCCTGACTAGTTCATTTATTCAATAAACGTGTTTGAGCTCCTACTACCAGATGAGCTAATGTTCTTGGTAAAGCATCTTTCTTGGTCCCAGGCACATAGAAAGTGCTCAATACTTCAATTATATCCATCACCCCTTAATGAGAGCTTCCACTGTTCCAGAGAGAAGGCACATTGATGGGAATGCAGAGGTGAGGAGGCACTGGTGGATCTGAAGCAGAGACAGGCAGGTAAACCATTACTGGCAATGTGGAGCACACCCAGCAAGGGAGGCAGCTAGTGGTGGCAGCAAGCAGGGGAGGCTTTGCCAAGTGATCTGGTTTTGAGATACACAGTGGTGTATGGTAAATGTTCCATGGCTTCTCACTGGAGGCTGTGGGCTGAAATATGCACACTCACTATTCTTACTCTCATGCTAAGCCATTTTCTCCTGAGCACAGTTCTCAGGCCAGGCTGTTTCCAGCAGAAGGGAGAGACTGAGGTTCAGATAATGTAAATGTGTAGCCAGAAGCCAGGAGCCAGAAGCCTGGCCCCAGGTAGAGCACCGAGTCACAACCTTCATTCCCAAGTCCTCTGGAAAATGCTACCTCGGAACCCAATGGGCTCATGCACATACCCAGTGGAAAGGACAGTGCCCTGGCCTTTTGACAAGCTTGCGCCTGGGAGGCAGCAGGGGTACAGAAGTAGACACATCGTTCACATCCCATCTCTACCCTTCTCACTTCTGAGATGGATTTCGTCAGGGATAAGGATGCCTTCCTCAACTACTGAAGAGGGCTAACAAGATTGCTCAGCACAGGAAAGGAGCCCTAAGGTGTCACTTGTCTCTCCCATATTCCTCATTGCCTAGCCCAGGACCTTTGGATGGAGTCGCCCCTTGGCCACCAACAACCAACCATGTCTCTGGGCCAGGCACATCTTTAATTCACTTTATATGCTGTCCCTTGTTGAATCCTCAATGCAACGCTGTTGGGTTGGCATAAATGAAGAAGAAAAATGTGCAGACCAGCAAACTCTTTACATGCAGTTGAAGAAGACATCAAAGGAGTGGAGGCAAGGAAGGGTGTGGAGTCAAAGAAGTGAGGGCCCCTGGGATCTAATCTTTCATAGTGGGTTGGGGCATGCAGACGGAGGCTGCCCACAGCCAGAACAGAGGGGCCATCTGCTTCTCTGCCTCCTGCTGCCTGGCCACCCTGGCCTCAGCCAGCTCCTGTGTGCGATGGAAACCAGGCCAGGGGAGGGCAGGCAAGGCAGAAAGCAACAAGAATTCCAAACTCTGAGCCCAGTGATAGATGACTCATCCCTCACTCCTCATGTCGTCTCCCATTTGTGCAGTTCTCATCTTTATTTCATGAATATTTTATTCTCAGAGCAATGGCTCCACATCACCCATAAATCTAGCGAGTGGCTCTTTACTGCATCCACGGAGCTTGGTGCATTCCCCTGCATTGGGTAACTACATAATCATCTGATTCCTTAGAAAAAATATGAGCTGAAATCTACATGAATATTAAGGGGTTGAACACACATTACTACTCTTCTTCAAGTAGGTGTTTAAACTGTGACGACATCCTAGAGCAAGCCATTAAGCACAACTTGGGCTCCACCCAAAGACAGGTTTCTGGCTCTTAAGAAATACGGCCAATGCCTCAAAACGAAACATTCAAAGATTAACCAGACACTCTCACCTAATTGCAAATGCTGCCCCATAAAACACGGGCAACCAGTAGCACAAAGTAGTTCTGGATTAAATACCATCATGATTTTTTGAAGGTTTTAAGAATATGCTTCTAAAAGACTGTTGTTTTGAGCCCTTTCCTGGTTCCTATTCCCGGCATGATAAAGTCAAAACCTCTCAGTCTGGCATTTAAGTCCTTCGGCGCAGGCCCCGTATCCCTCCCCAGCCTCCCCTGCTAGCATCTCCTTCCTCATGTTGACACTTCAGCCCTTGAGCTCCAGGAGGTATGATGACTTTGTTCACCTCCACGCTGTTCACCCTGCCCAAAATGCAACTTCCTATCTCATATTTAGTACCAGGATTTGTATCAATGCTTCAAAGCTCAGTTCTAACAGCTCTGAGCCCAAGTAGTCTTCAATAACCAGCACCCCTAACCCCTCTGACCCCACCATGCCCTGGCTGGGCTGGATGCCCTTGGCACTTTTGTGATACCTGCTGATCACTGCAGGACAGCCTGCTCAATGAGTGGAGACTGCTGGGCCCAGCTCTCTGCCACATCTGTGCATGAGGAGGTAAGCTCCCTGAAGGCAGGGGCCGGGTCTCTATAGGCAGGCTTATTAAAGGAAGAAAGGGAGAGAGGGAAGAAGGAAGGGAGACATTGCATTTGAAATTTGGAAACCCATAAAAATAGGAGAAAGATGGAACATTTCCATGCAACCCTTCTTAGCAACACCAGAAGGGGTTGGAGGACAGGCAGCTGCTGTGCTTTTCCAACCTGCCTCTCTCCATGTGTCCTCATTCCTATCTGGAAGCAGGTTGGCAACAGGGGCAGGAAGTCCCACATTCTGGAAGCAGGGCTAATGTATTCATCATTTCGTAACTGAGATCCTGGACTTATGCAGAAGCCAGAACAAAAGGTAGGATGTTTTACCGGCAAGAAAGGAGCTGTTCCTCACAGCTAGGTTATCCCTTGGTCTCCTGGTCTCTCCATTTTTTTCTCTTTTCTTTTCTGTCTTCCTATCCATGTCTCTTTAACAATCACCAGTCTCTCTCTCTCTCTTTCTCTGTCTCTCTCATACACATAGACCACAACAATTAACTGTGGGTGGTCCAGGCTGAAATTGTCCAAACTGTCACTAAACTAGGCATTGTGAAGGGACAAAGCTAAAAGCAGACAATGACTTCCCATCCAAAGGACAAGCTCTCCCTGCATGTGGCTCACAGATGGTAAGCTAGAGGCTGGGGCTGAGTCTGAACCTGTGTCTCCAGGCCCCCACCCTTGCCCACAGCTGCCCAGGAAGACAAATTCCTGACAGTGCAATTTTCATCCACCTGGAGACCCTCCCCTGCTCCCCTGACACAAGGGGCCTTTGCACAGAGGAAACCAGGCTGAAGACTTAGGGAAAACAAGCAAAACCCAAAACAAACAACACGGAGTGGGAGCAACGTGGGCCAATTTGGGGGCCTGGTCTTTCCCATCCTTCTCATCCTTCTTGGTTCTACTGGGGGTGGCTTTGGGGCCACCCCACCATAGCTGCCCACTGATGCTTCTGTGCATAGAGACCTGGGTGGTGACAAGCAGGTGAAGGGTGCACACTGGTCATGGCGTGGAGGGACTGACATGATGAGGAGAGGTCAGATATGTGTAGCCTTTCCTTACAACTGCTCGTCAGAATAATTCACTGTCCCTCCCACTGACTTCTTTATACAAAATTTTCCAGTAGCCAAAGAAGCTTGGGACAGAACCATCAACTGTTCCTTTCAGGGCCTTTTCCTCAAAGGTCTGTCTTCCTTCCCTTCTGAGCTCCAGGGGTGATAGGACAGCCACTGAGGCTGCAGCTGGCCCCAGCTTCACATTCCCTTACGTGGAGATACACAGAAGGCCGGAGAGGAAGACAGATGTCCCCGAACATTGCAGATGTACTGAGTTAAGCAGTGTCCTCCTTTCAGGGAAGAGACAGCATAAGGACAGGGAGCTCACTACCTGGTATAATGCAGAGTCCTGTAAAGGAGCGAGGGACGCCCACCCCTGTCCTCACCCCTGACCTGCCCAGGAATGCCCTTATGGACCAATGAATGGAGGGTGCAATGTGGCCAGACACCCAGGCCACAGACATGGTGGACCCAGCCTTCCTGTCCAGAGGTGCCAAATCCCTTCCCGAAATCAGTCTGAGAAGGGGCCTGCCGGCTCTTACCTCCTCCTGGCTGTTTTTCTTTCCTGCCCCAGTTTATTTTTTGTGCCCCTTGGACCTCCTACCTCTGAAACCATTTAATGAACTGCTCAGTACTATCTGAGCCTCCAATAAAAACAAAAACAGGCAAAAAACAAAAACAAAACGGAAGTGCTTTTGGGTTTGATGCAGGTTGCTTTACCACTTCCTGTTTGAGGTTTATATCCATTTGCACCCACAGAGTCTCTAACCAGAGCTGTGGTTCTAGACATAACTGAGGTCTATGTGGCAGAGAGTGACAGCTCCACGGATGGTGTGGCTGGGCATGTGGAGTTTCTGCTGGCAAAGCATCACCACCAAATGACACTCCTTTCCACCCTCCCTTAGGGCAAAGGTCTCCGGGGGACCTTGGTGAAGGCTTTATTTCAGGAAAAAAAAAAAAAAAAAAATTAAAAAAAAAAGAGCTTGCAGAACACAATCCCAGTAAGAAGGAAGTGTGGAGGGGCAGAATCAGCTTGCAGTTGGCACACATGGGGAGGGATGTGTGCCCAGAACTCGGAGTGTGGACAGAGCTAGTGTCCCCCCGGGCTGGGTGCACCCAGGAGGGACAGGGGCAAGGCTGGGCCCTACAAGGAGGAGGAATATAGGGAGAAAGGAGTGCTGGGAGGGACAGGGATCCCCTGATGCTCTGGGAGAGCAGCGCCCTGTGTCCCTTGGTGAGAAGTCAAAGAGAATCAGGAAGGAATGGGCTCCTCTCTTACCCTACAGGTGGTCTCTCCAGGTCAGGGTGGAGGCACATAAGCGGGGCAGGGTAGGGAAGGGCTCTCTGGCGCTGCCCACGCTGTACCTGCTCTATAGATAAATACAGGATTTTAGTGGCTAAGGCTGGCACTGCAGCACTTTGTTCAAGCATGAAAACATCCCCTACATTTCTTCTCTAGTTTTAAAAACAAAATAAAACAATAACAAAATCCCCCAATATAAAACACTGCTGTCTCCAGACAAGATGACTCAGGTAAATACTAACTAGAAACAACCTGCCCTCCCAATGGCCCAGTGTGACACTCCTGCCTCTAGGCTGTGAAAGGGAGGGCAGGCCCCCGGGTGCTGACCTCCTTGGGGGTCTCCTGGTGGCACCGGTTGCTGTTCCACCACAACTCCAGGGCAGCCACCAGGCAGGCCAGGAGCAGGCCAATGGCCAGGATGCAGAAGACCCCGGCGAAGCTGTGCAGCTTGAGGGATTTGCCATCGGCCTGGGCGCTGGCATGGCTGGTGAGGTCACAGCGGCCCATGTGCGGCCACCACTTCTGCTTCAGCACATCCAGGTCCCCTGTGTCCTGCAGCTCCAGGATCCTGCAAGACACAATCAAGGTGAGCTATAGCCACTGACCTCATCAACTCAGCCACGGGGGCCCTGGCCCCTGCCCCACCATGCTGGCCCCACCACAGACAACACTAAGCCATCCTAGCAGCTTTCTGCCTTAGCTCTTCTCTTCCCAGTCTACTCTCCACACTGCAGGTAAAGTGTTATTCCCAAAACGCACATTAGGTTTTGTCACTCCCCTCCCCAACAGCCCCCCTGCCCTCTCCCACCCTATCCCACTGCCCAAGGATAAAGTCTAACAGCAAATCACATAAGGCCCATCACATGGATTCTGTGGCAAGAGCTCAAGATAAAACCGGGAAATACAGAAATGAAAGAGGCAAACATTTAGGTTGTGGATTTAGGATATTTCTGATCATGAAAATGCTTTCTTTTGAGCTTTCATTACTATATCCTAAGTCTCTCCCACTGGGATTCACCAAATTATTCATACAATCATTTGATTTGAAGACCTTCTGTGCTTTGCCTAGTATGATGTTCAGCACTACTGAGCTTATGGTCTAGAGATACAATCACTGACCCTAAAAAAATTAGCTCAATCAAAGTGCAGGCAGAGCTGTGATAAAAAAAAAAAATGAATCAAAGTAGAGGTTCTAGGAAACACCACATGGTGGGTGGTGTCCACTGGAGGATTGGAGAAATCCTCACTGAGGAGCCAACATGTAAGGGGAAGCTTGAAGGATGACTAATCATAAAACAGCTCACATGGGTCTAGCATGTTCTAGTGCCAAGGAGTATCCTCCATGCTTGGCAAATAGTGTTGAATCCTCATTTGCATGCCAGTCCTTTGAGATGGTTATTCCTATTTTCCCATTTTACAGAGAAGGAAATAAAGGCACGGAGAGGTGAAATGTCTTGCCAAAAGTCATTATGAGGCTGCCAGGATTGGCTTTCAACTTGGGGGAGGAAAAAACTTCCTAAGACTAAAACCCCATGTGAAAGTCATGTCTGGGGTAGCACTTAGCACATTTAAGAAGCCGAAAAATGGCCAGTGAGGCTATTGGGTGGTATGGGAGCAGGCATCAGGTGAGGACAGGGAAGAAGGCAGAGCCCAGAACACGGGCTCTGAGCGGGCATGAGAGGCAGTTTTGATTTCATCATGTGTGCAATGGTGGGACAACCCATGCTGCTTCTATACTCCCCATTGTGGTTTTCCTTGGTTGTGGTATTTTGTCTGTAACCCAGGAGTCTTAACAGAGAGCCAGTGGTAGCTGGCAGCACCCAGACCCCAAACACCCAAGCTTTCCACTGGGGAGTGGAGCTCTTTAAGCCTGATCCATGGTGATATATTCGACTGATAACATCAGCAGAGGTCCCTCTGAGTTCTCTGGGTGTGTGTCGTTAGAGAGCAACAGTTGTTTATAGCCGGGAAAAACTCACTGCCCACTGGACAGTTGTGTGATCTCTACCCTGGACCTGCATTCCAGGTCAGCTGTGACCATAGACTTGAGGCCTTTCTCAATTCCCACACATGGGCTTGTGTCTGGTGGAGACAAGAGCCACAACCCTGAGGGGGTCCCAAGATGTGTCAGCATCATGGGCCCAGTATAACATGGCCTTTTGATGGCTGGGCATGGCCTGGCTCAGTGCAAAGATTGGCTTTGGAGGCACTAGACCTCACCTGGACCAGGGACTTGCCCTTACTAAAGCTCAGTGTTCTCATCTTTGCAACATAAACTGTTGACCCCCACTCAGATGAGCAGATCCTTCAGGACAGGAGCTGTGGGTTACTCTGTTTTCCCTGAGCAAGCACAGTGGCTGGCACCACTAAGGCTATCGGTAGATGTCTGTTGTGTCAATAAATGTGCGAATGTACTAATGAGTAATGAAAACTTGACTAAGATGGCTGTGGTTAGATATTGATATAATGTCCATTAAGTGCTTAGGGCACTGATCAGCATGTAAGACACAGAATGTGGCTGTGCATTCAGGGACTTAGTTGTTAAGATACATGTGCATTTATATGGTTTGGGGTCATGCTTAGATTGTCCCAGAACACTACAGAGTTCTCTCATGGCACACCACATGGTGAACTGGACAGCCACAGTGTTGCACCACCTCATATGGATCATGTCGGGACAACTCCGTGGCTGCATGTCTGCCTGTTCACTGGCTTTAATAAGTCTCTGCTGGTAGGGGTGAGGAGGCTGAGCCTCCTGGCAGTTGCAGGAACCTCAGGGACAGATAGGCAGGACCTCAGGGCCTTTGAGGAGGTCAGCAATTGAAGAACTAGCTAGCTATGGATAGATAGTAGAGCTTCGTGTTCACGGATATCCATTCAAATCCAGGCTTGGAGCTTCTCAAATTTAGCTCTCTCATCACTAAAGCCTGAGGTTATAATAAATGTACCTACCTCACAGGATATTGCAACAAAATGAGAAGAGGGAACGCATACGGACCGTTAGCTCGAGATCCAGCCAGTAATCAGAGCTCCATAAAAGCTGGTTAGTAGTTGTCAGCCTGATGGCCACATTGACCAGTAGCCTTATCCTGCCAGCACTGACATGAGCGACCTTTTATAGAGAACACAGTAGGAGCTGATCATTTTACACTGTTTGAACCCTCATAACAGCCTGCGAAGTGGTTCTTATTATGTCTATTTTACGTCTCAAAGACCTAAAGCTTAGAATCTAGATGACTTGCCCACTGTTGTAATTAGAAAGTGGTGATGCTGCTCATCAGAGCTGGGTCATTCTGACCCAGGAGGCCATGCTCTTTCCAGAACAGCAGGCTGTTCTCCCGGGGCCAGCTTCTGGCCTAGGGGACGGTGAGGCTCTGGCCAGATGGTGGTTGTGGGGTCAGATCCCTACTCCTCCACTCATTAGGCAGATCCTGTGCAATGTCAGGCAAGTTGCTTAATTTTGCTGACCTTCTCTTCTTCCTGCTCCCTACAATTGTAGGCATTTTTTATACCCAATCTTATCCCAGAATTATAGTAAGGCAATTTATAGGAAAGCATAATATAAAACAAAAAACCTAAACAAACAAAAAGGAAATTGAAGTATGGAAGGGACAGAGGAAAGATAAAACAAGTCACGGGTACAAAATGACTTTGAGAATGAGGATAAACTAATGCACACCATAATAATCCATACTCCTGCTTACGAGGAAGCCAGAGGGATAATAGCCACTTCCTGAAGCCAGCTGTTCTATTTTCCAGACAGATATAATTGCAGGTGCTTTTTTTTATTCAATAGCTGTGGAGCCTGCTACACAGTAGGTGCTCAATAAATGGCTATTAAGTTGCTAAACATTTATTGAATGCCCACTCTGCATGCTGTGGTCTGCAAGCCTGTTTATAGCACATAAGCCCTGCCACACACGCACATACATCTACATCCTCTCCTCTGCCAAAGCAAAGGAGTGTATCTTTATTGAAGGAAATAGTTTAGTTCCCAGGATGAAGGGAAAGACAGTTACAGCAGTTCCACATAAGGCTGGGACCTATCATTTATACCAGAACCTGTTTTCTGCAAATGGCATGAGGCATTGCTCTCAGGACCTATCCCTTCATTCCTCTGAAGCATGCCCTAGCTAGAGGCAGCTCACAGTTCTGTAAGCACCATACAACAAAGCCCCCCCCCCTTTTTTTTGAGAACAGGGTCTCGTTTTGTCGCCCAGGCTAGAGTGCAGTGACATGATCTCAGCTCACCGCAACCTCCACCTCCTAGGTTCAAGCAATTTTCGTGCCTCAGCCTCCCAAGTAGCTGGGATTACAGATGTGTACCACCACATCCACCTAATTTTTTGCATTTTTAGTAGAGACAGGGTTTTGCTATGTTGGTCTGGCTGGTCTTGAACTCCTGGCCTCACGTGATCTGCCCGTCTCAGCCTCCCAAAGTGCTGGGAGCCACTGCACCCAGCCCAACAGAGCCTTTTAAAGAACCACTGGCATCAGTAAGTTGGCAACCTGAGGTCTGAGTGTCCCCACTCAAGGGACGATTCCAGCCCAGGAGGAATTATACCATACAGGAAGATGAGGAAACTGTGGGAGGCCAGCACAGGCCACTGGTGACGTTTCCTTATAATCACAGAGCACACGCCTTCTGATGAAAGCAAATAGTAATCAATCACTACTTGCCAAAATGACATGGAAACTGGGTTAGCCACATTTGATTATGGTGACTACTGGAGTCAGGAGAGCAGCCCATGGGGTCTCTGTTGGGAGGTTTTGCACAGGGACCTCACGGTCAGTGAGTGAACACATAGTGGGCAGGCCTGTTTCAGAAAGCCTGGTCTCTGGAATCACACACCCCATGTTGGCCCTGGCCCTGGTCCTCTGAAGCCACACAAAGGACATCTCACTCCTTCTGCCCCCAGCAAGGCTTACGATATTGGAGGTGGGCAGCCACACCCCTCCCCACTCATCTCCACCTTCTCCAGGTTGAGTATTCTCAGGTTCTGTTCTGACCTAATGGGAGCCCCCTGTGCTCTGACTCCATTCAGCAATCCAGCCAAGACCCGGGCTCCTGGATTAATGTCTGCTGCCTCTTCTCTCCAGTGTGTCAGTGTTCACTTCAGTAGACTCTCAGGAGCCATCTGAGCAGTGTAAGCACACGAGGACTCTAACTTTTCCTCGCTGGGGCCCCTGTGCTTCCACGAGCGCTGTCTTGGGGCACATTAGCGGTCTTGGTGCTGCTGCTGTGTTGGCCCCATGGGCTCTCTTACCATCTGTTCTAGAGAGATGCTCAGAGGTTGATGGTCTGTGGAATCATCCTGAGCCTCCCGTCTCAGAAAACCAACTGGTGCGAACCTCAAGAACACCAACGTGTTACAAATCCTGGAGAGAAGCCATTCTTTCTTCATGCATTTAATCTGAGCAATTGATAAATCACTACTCCTCCTTCCCTCTTGTCATCTCTCTCTGCTCCAGAGAGCAGAGGGAGGAACAGAATGTACACTTGATTAAATTTAAGGGAAAACCCAAAAGCCTCATTTACCTTAATTAGCCCTACTCTTTTCCTCAGTTTTGCAAAGAAGCCACTGAATGGACTGGTTGCAGGCCCTCCTCCTCAGCCTTCCCTTGATGGGGCTGAGGCCCAGGTACTCATGAGCATAAGGGCACAATCTGGACATCTAGAGTGTGAGAGAAGGGAGGTTGTGGGGCTTGGAGATCCAGCAGCCACATGGGCATAGCACTAGGGCTCAGGAGACCTGGATTCTACTCCCAGCTCTGCCAGCAGCTGGCTCAGCAACCCAGATATCCTAGTTACCCTCTGAACTGCAGGATGTTAAAGAAATGGTTTATAAGGACTCTCACGTCTCCAAATAGAAGTTCCTTAGTACTGAAATTCATGCATTAATCAGTCAATGAGTGTTGCCCCTGAGCCTGGCATGATGCCAGCCTTTTCATTCAGATGCTTCTGCCTCATTTTGGATTTGGGTGGACTCTGGCAGAGCCTGCCCCAGGGCTTCTGCACTAGGCTTTGCAGATTCATCCCTTCACCCAGCAAAATGCCCTTCACAGATGTGTGCAAGAAGATGGCCCAAGGCTTTGACACCTTGGGGACAGGAGCCCCTGTTCGCAGGCTGACTACTAGACAAAGGCCACTGAACTACCCATGCCCTACCTCCACCCTTTCTGGCTAAGGCCACATCCCTTCCCTGCCCCAGCAGACAGCATCTTCTTAGACCAGGAAACTTCTGCCCTACAATCAGAGGCCCCATCCAGCCACATGCAAATAAATATGGAGACATTCTGCTTCTCTGACCCTACTTTTTAAAAGTTTCCACTTGACTACTGCCACATTACAGGTACATTTCTCTTTAAAAGTGATTAGTAGGCCCTTATCAGATCCTGCTAATTATTCATTTTTCTGGCTAACTCCTCCTCATTCTTCCAGCCTCAGGTGTCCCCTCCTCTGGGAAGTTCTCCCAGATATCCTGGGTCTGGTGAGATGCCCTTTTCTCCCCACCTCTACCCTAGCATGCTGAAGACGTCCTTGCCATGTGCTAATATGCCCTGGGCTGCCATTACCTGCTCACATCAGAGATCCCAGAGACTCTGAGCCTTCCTGGCAGGGACCATATACTTCCACAGGGTCTGAGGGTAGGGGAAGAGGAAGCAGTGGGACATAGTAGGTGCTTAGGAAAATGTGATGAACAAAGATGTTTGCATTGGCCCTTATTTTCTAAGAGGTTATTCTCCTACCCTCGACCACTAGAGTCCCGAGGCAGCAGTAGTCACCTCACTGTCCGAGCCTACCTCTGGGAGAAGAGGTCCCTGTAGGGGCTGCCATGCTGCAGGGCGATCCCGTAACCCTTGCTGCTGATGCTGTTGCCGATGACAGTCACCGAGCAGTCGTCGTCCGTCAGGGCTGCGTATTCCACCATGGCCACATCCCACAGAAAGGCGTAGTTCCCCTTCTTTGCCTGAAAGATCAAAATTACCATGAAGTCAGGCAGACCTGTCCAGCTGTGTCAGCTTTGATTGGTGAGCCATCTTGATGGTGGGATTTGAAGGACCCATCCTCAATGGTTTTCCTACCCACCAGACAGCACAGCAACTCTGCTACTGTTTTCTGGCCTACAAATGCCAGCATTGGTTGAGGCCACTCACTTTGACTAGACATAAAAGGTGTGCAGGCCAGCCACAAAACATCTCATGGAGAGGGGAAGGGCAGAGGAGCTAGAGGTGGGCTCTAAGACGAGCTTCCAGGTCACAGTGCCATGGGCCTATGTCTCAGATTAGAGGGCTCAGCCTTGGAGAGCACAGAAAATCTAGTGCCAGGTGACTGAGATTCTCAGATCAGAAATGTTGGGGAGCATAACAGTTGGGGATGAGGAATAGGGGAGAATAGAACCGTGGCAGATCTTACCCACTGATATTTCTACTTAGAACCTGTCTGAGCTCTGCTTAGGGTGAATGTGGAAAACAGCCCTGAATTCAGTGCCCCGGAGTAATGGTGACAATATCAAGCACAAGCACATGTCTAGAGTCCCCTGTGCATGAGAAAAAATCCATTAGGGACAGGGCTTGACTGTTATGGTGCCATGCCAGGCTTCTGCCACTTGTCTTTTACTTCCCACACATGAAGGTATGCACATGCCTGCACACACCCCTACACATGCACACACATGCCTGCACACAAACACACCTGTGCACATGCACATACATGTGTAGTACACACACATATATGCACCATAAATATGTGTGCACATACGGATGCGCACACTCACATGCATGTATGTTTGTACACATACATGTAAACATATATATGCACACATAGGTGCAGGTTTCTGGTGTCACTATCTCCACATCAGTGCAGTGGTGGCAGATTCTTCCATCAGGAATTTGCCTGCAGTGACAGCTAAAGCCCTACTCTGTCACACTCATCCACAGCAGAGGTTCTCTTCTATCCTGAACCAAAATTCTAACTTTGCCTGGAGTTTGGGTACTCGGAGGGAATGCAAGCTGCTTTACTTTCTGGAAGGAGATGCAAACCCGACACTGTCACTTGGCCATCTTAAAACAAAGTAGAATGTTCTTAATGCAGCAAAGTGCCTGCCTTTAGTGCTATAGTGAGCATACAGACACCCCTTTGCCACTTCTTTCCTTTTTACCATGGCTCACACTAGATGATGGGGGGCCTCATTATGGGCTTAGTGACAGCACTGAAACATCACAGACAATAATAGGCCATGCTAGCAAGCTACAGGCTTCTTGGCATTATTGAGGGCATTGTCCCTGGCTCCTGCCTTTGTTCAGTTGAGTCTTCATGTCCACTGAGACTTTCCAAAGAGTGTCATAGCTACTTAGAAGAAGTTAGTCAAGATTTTATTTCTTTCAAGACCCCAAGTGCCCATGGCCCAAGACGGCTTATTTCCTTGTCAGAAGTTCTCCATTAGAAGGATTTGTGGGCAGAGTGTGACCTCCTGCAGTGGGAAGAGCCTGTTCCCAGACATTCAGACAATTTTGCCCAATGACCTTGTAAGAAATGACACACACCTGTGCCACTCATTGACTTTCACCTCAGGGAGCAATCCAAATATTACACCAAGGCCTCAGTCCTCAACCAATCCAATTTCGGAAGTCCTAAAGGACTTTGACCCAGGTTGCAAAATTACACACATCTCTCTCCTTCCTTGTAGGAAGATAACAGTCCTACGAATTTTTCCTGCTGGCAAACAAGTTTTCTCACAAAAAGATAGACATTTTCAACCTCTTAGTAACCAAGTTTCTCAGCAAAATGTTGACTTATGACCTAATATTTGGCTTCAGTCAGACTTTAGAGCATTTCACATCCATGCTTGCAATTCAACATGACAATCAGACATTGCTATTTGTACGATTTCAAAAGGGTATGTCACGTTGAGGGAAAAATTAAGATCAGGTTTGTTTCTACATTTCAAGTAATGCTCCAAGAATGAAAACAAAATATGCTGGCTTAGAGAGAATGGAAAGGGACTCCAAGGAAAGCCTGATGTGGCCACTCTAACGGAGCACCTGGCTTCCTTCAAGCCATTTTGGCATTTGTGACTCACTTTGGGCTCAGGGACAGGTGAGTACAGCTGCATGAAAGCACCCACTTTTATAGTCCTGCTGGCCTAAGCTGAGAAAGAGGGAACATCCAGAAGGGATGCTGGCAATGGCTCAGCGTCAAACCCCTGCTAACCAGGAAGGAAGTCCAGAGGAGACAGTAGGAGCTGCCTTCTGGACCTACTGAACACTCCATCTCCCCATTTGCCTATTTGTAAACAGGAACTAAGTTCGTCGTTATATTTCTTTTTTCTTTTTTTTTAAAAAAATATAGACAGTCTTGCTATGTTGCCCAGGCTGAACTTGAACTCCTGGGCTCAAGCAATCGTCCTGCTTCAGCATGTTGAGTTGCTGGGACTACAGGATCATGCCACTATGCCAGGCCGCCAATATATTTCTTGTGTCTGCTTGAGGAAGCGTGTGGCTGGATCCCGAATCTGCCTGAAAATGCCAAAGCAGGAGCACCTGGAGAGGGTGCTATCCCACATTTTGTGATGGGAGCTGGTGGTAGGCTCCAGGATGAGCTTTCTCATCATGGCATGGGCTTATGTCTCAGATCGGGGGGCTCACCTTTGGAGAGGGCAGAAAATCTAATGCCAGGGGATTGCAATTCTACGGAAATGTAGGGGAGTATAACAGTGTGGAGATGAGAAAGAGGGGAGGATGGACTGTGGTAAATCTAACCCATTTGATATTTCTACTCAGAACTTGACTGAGCCCTGCTTAAGGGGAACACAGGAAATGGCCTTGACTTCAGTGCCTCCAAGAACTGGTAGCAACATCCAGCACAAGTACATGCCTAGAGCTCCCTGTGCATGGGGAAGAACCCTTTATGACAGGGCCCTGACAGGGCCAAATCAGAAGCTCCAATGGTGGCAGGACAGGCCAGATTCTAGCTCTGTCCTTAGGAAATACCCTCCATTCCTAAATGTCGTCTTCACTTCCTTGGCATCCTAGAGCTTTCTCAGCCTTTCTCTTTCAACTCCATGCTGAGTAAAAGGCAGTGCTGAAGTCTTTCTTTGGGTCCCCAAATTCATCCATTTCCAGGAGAACTTTCTGGACCTTGCAGACGTCTCCCCAGTTTCCAGTGTGTCACAGAGCCTGTCTGAGACATAAGGCTTCTTAGGTCTGATGATACTGTCAGGAACATTGCAGACCCAGCTCAAAGAAGTTAAAATATCCCACCCATCATGGCCCTGTTGTCTTTATACAGACCCTCTTCTTGTTCCCTTGCAGAAGGAGCTCCATCCTGCCCCCACAAAAACTCTAAGCTTTGCTTCTTCCTTGTAGGGTCAGAATCAGTTTTCCACATGGCCCAAATAATGATGAATTCACCCCCTTATTCTGTGCTACTTATCCACAGGTCTGGCTTCCCCACTACGGGGCAGGGGGGACACCAAATATATCAAGCATCTGCCTCCAGGACAGCCAAGCATCTCCTCTCTTCCCTGCCCCTCCTTGTTGCAAGTTCACCCTCCTCCTTCCTTGAATCTCAGCATTTCCTCCAATCCCGCTCCTAGGTTCAGACCCCTCCTCTGTGGGTGCAACCTCTTATCTAGCCTCTAGTTCTATTAGGAAAGCATGTCTGTCCCTTTCTTGCCTTGCTCCATCCCTTCACCTCCATTTCAGTGATCTCTCACATTAGGAGGCATTTGTCATTTCCTATTTATATTAACTGTTTTCTGTTGAGGATGTTTTTCAGGTTCTGGAAAGGACAGATCATCAGCAGGAATCTAGCTTCCTCTCAACCTTGTGCTGTGGTGTGGTGCTTGTAGAGGGAGGAGGGTGAACCCAGCCATCTCCTTGCAGGTGTCCCAGAGTCCCTTGACCAAGTGTCACAACAGATCTTTTGATCTGCTATTTTTTGCCACTTCCTATTCAGACCAATTCCTTCTTCCTGTATCTCCCAGTACTGTCTTGTCCCTACTTCCAGGTGGCTGTGGGGAGTTGAGGAGGGTAATGTCTGAGAACAGGCATGATAGGTGGTGAGCTGTTTGCAAATAGATTGTTGGCATTTATCTCATAATGCCTAAAAGATAAAAGGGATGCCACTGATTTGAGTTCTGCTATTAAAAGAAAACAAAAACAAACACTGTATTTCACCTTTCAATGGGTTAAATTACCTTTATCTGGTTTGGCCAGTCCATTTATAATATGAAATGCACTCTGAATTTCCAATCGCTGACTCACCATGGATCAATGCCTTAGCATAAGGCTGGTGGAAAGTTAGGCTGGAGACAAGGCTGTGGATACAGCCGAGCTTGCTCCAAGCCTTCTGCTCTCTGCAGAGCCTAGGTGGGCATAGACATCCAACACTCCAGGCCCTTTTGACCCCAGAGAGCCCTTCAGGACTAGTTACGGGGTCCTGGGACTCCAGCCCATGTTTCTTCCAGGAGCTATGAAATGTATTTGCAGATCATCCAAGAAAGTAGAGGTCTGAAAACTAATATGTGTAAGTGGTCAAATTACATTTCTAGCACTTTTTTAAAAAATTGATAATATCTAGTGGTAAAGAAATTGTGAAAAAATATGTGCATAATCCTTCATGGCTACTGGCACCACAAAATGATGCAACCCTTTGGAGAGTACTACAATAATACAGAACACAAATGTTTAAAGCTGCTCATGTCTTTCACCTTTGCAAGTTGGGAATTTAACTGAAAAAGTAACCTAAATATATCTAAAATGCATGACAAGTATTCTAAATTAAGAGTTGACTCTAAAGTAAACATACGGTTTAAATATTTACTATTAGGGAAATAATAAATTATGATTCATAAATGTGATAGCATTTTATGTAACAGAGTAATATAAAGACTTTACAGAAACACTACATATTTTTATATATACATATATATGAATACTTACGGAAAGTGGCAGAAAATAATAGGATGAACAGATTATTATTGATAGATACAGTATTATTACTGTTGTGTGTACATGTGAAATGTAATATTCTAAAAGACGGATCATCACCTAATAGAATGGG
Organism: Hylobates moloch; assembly: GCF_009828535.3. Classification (NCBI taxonomy): domain Eukaryota; kingdom Metazoa; phylum Chordata; class Mammalia; order Primates; family Hylobatidae; genus Hylobates; species Hylobates moloch. The sequence goes on from NW_026652278.1 coordinate 79,568,671, forward strand.
ATAAGTGATAATTTTCTAAACAAGTGGGTGAAAGTGTTGTCTTTATTTAACCTTGTTTCACAGTTTGTTCTATCACGCATGACACAGACAACTAATCCAATCTGCATCCCCCGTGTGCCCCTGGCTCCACTGGAGCAGGGCCCTGGCCCATCAACAGGACACAAAGGCCTGGGAGAGCTCTCAGACCTCTCCAGGACACTGGCTCCCTGATAATACCGAAGCACTTGGGAAAATCTCCTTGACATTTTTGGCCTCTACTTCTAAACATTTTACTTCATTTCATTCTCCCCTTTTCCTAAAAGAAAAGCAAACAAACAAACATGGTCCAGACAAAAAAAGAATAGATTCAGGAACTTTAGGGAAAGGAGGAAGAATATATTGGCATGAGAAAAAGTCAAAAGCATGTGAGCATCCATCCCTGGGATGCCAGGACAACAGCAGCTAGAGAGATCACCCAGCCGTGTCTCCCAGCAAACACCTTAGCAAACAGATTCCCTTCTCAGTCTACCTGCTGCCTGGGTTGTTGCAAAAGGAAAAAAGTTGACATGGTGAGGGGGTCTGGCTCTAACACTTACAGCATCCTCCCTAACATTTAGGGGAATATGATTGGGCTCTATTTGCTGGAGGAAGGTTGGGCTCTATAAAAGAAGCCACAAGAGAGCTGATTGGATGACTTGCTTGTGTTCCATGACTTCACACTGGCAGTAAAATGAGATGGCATTGCCTTTTGTTGCTCCACTGATTCCACCCCTTTTGGAACTCACTTGGAGCACAACCTTTCAGAGGCATCAGCCTTTAAGGCAAGAACCTCATTACGCTATCCCATTCCATCCTGACTGCTTTGGAAAGGGACAAGCAATCTCACTGGTCCCCCAAATGAGAATGCTGGTGCTGCAAACATCAGTCAGAAATGCTATCTGAAAGGAAGCACAGAAGGAAGCCAGGCGCCTGTAGTGTCAGGTGCAGGGTAGCTGTGGGGCACCCACTGGGTACCAAGGCCTTCAGAAACCTGATCCCTTTTTTATCCATGTAATACTTCTCGAGGGCAGAAGATTCCACCCCATTTACAGATAAAAAGACTGAGGCTCCAAAAAATTAAATGACATGTCCCAAACAAGCCTGAATTATGAACAGTGGAGCCATGTCAACCTGAGTTACATCTGGCTCCAAAGAAGTCTGTGCTGTCTCCTCTGCCCTGGTTAGACTTATGAAGAATGGACTGGGGAAAATTCACCTACTGTCTTTGCTCTTGGACCACTTCCTAGGGAACATTGCTGGTGACAGACCACACACAAATGGCAATGACTGTCTTTCCCTAGCTTTAGAAACAAAAGGGTTTCATGGAGTCACTGAAACCCTTGAAGAAGGGAGGACATGGGGTCTGCCCCTTCTCTGTACATCAGGGACTCTTTGGAAACCTGACACATTCTCGTGTACATTCACCATCCGTGCAGAGTGCATTTTGCCTCTGCTTGCAGCCACCATTTATCCTAACAAAGCAGAGTTCAGCCTTTTCAAGCATCCCAGGTCTTAGTTCCTATAGTCATGTTCATTCAATGGCAACACATTACCACATGCAGCCTGAACCCTGGCTACAGTGATACCTGTATTATGTATGCACCATGCCAAATTGTAAGATTCAACAGTAAAATCCCAGACCATCTGCAGAGAAAAAGACAATTTTGCAGTCGGCTGGTGGGAGTGTGGCTGGCATGATATTTCTGGAATGGCAATTTGGTGGGGAGAATTTAATGTTTTTAAAATGTGTACACGCAGTGATTCTACACCGCGGGATTTATCCTAAGGAATTATTCAATTTTCAGAAAATGTTTGCATAGAGATTTTTTCAGGGCAACACTGTTTAAACTAGTCAGAAGTTGGAAACAACTTAAATGCTCAATAATTGGAAATCAGCTAGGTGAATGATAGTATTAGATGGTGGAACATTATGTTACCATTAATATGGTGCTTTAAAAGAGCATTGATTGTTAAGGGAAATTTCTATGGGAAAAAAAAGAGGCACCCCTGAGCTATGAACCAGCCTGGGTTACTGGGTCCAACTGTATGAGTTTAAATGCTAGCTCCATGCTTGCTGCCTGTGCTGACAAGTTGTTTAACATCTCTAAGTCACAGTTCCACTGGATAAACTGGTCCCTACTTCACAGAGTCCTGATGAGGATTAAATTCCTCAATATGTGTGATGTGCTTAGGATCTTGCTTGACATATGGTAAATGCTAAATAAATAATAATCTATTTTATATTGTTTAGTGGAAAAAGAACCTGTTACACTAGAGTATTGACATTGTGACCGCCTCTTAAATTATTATGTAAAACTTTATGTTTGTGAAGAATCAAAAATAAGTGCCAAATACAAGCCATGGTCATCTTTGGGAGGTGCCATCATGGGTGGCTTTTGTTGGTTTTGAACATCTCTGTGTTGCCTATGTTTCCTGCAGCTCAGCAAGCTTCACCTTTTGTGACTATGGATATCGAGGCTCAGCCTCCTTCCTTGTGCACAGTGCAGCAGAAAAAGCAGGGTGCCCATTGTCACAGCCCAGCTCTCCAGTGACCCTACTGTCTCAGGGGCTAAGAATTGTTTCCTAAAAGGATGGTTGGGAGTGGGAAATTCCTGAAGGCAAAACACTGTACCTGGCACAGCATGAGGGCTCAGCGCGAGTTCCGTTTCCTGCTCCTTCCTTCAGTTCCCAGATGGTTGGGAGATCCATCTGTCAGCTGTGATTGAAGCATTTTTCCTCCACCTACTCCCCTCCTGCCAGTCACTCCCCCACCTTCACCAACTCAGCAACACACTCTGTGTGAGTAAGCAGTGTGTGTGCATGAGTGTGTGCATGCAGAAGAGTGTGAGTGTGTGTGTGTGCATGAGAATTGTGTATGTGCATATGTGTAAGTGTGAGGGAGATGTGTGTGTATAGATGTGTACATGTGGATGCACGTGAGAATGTATGGGTGGGTGAGTGTGTGTGCGTTCAATAATACATGTTAGTGTCTATAGGTATGTATTTATGTGTATGTGTGCATGGGAATGTGTGTGTGTATGGGTGTGTGAGTGTGCACATGTTGGAATAATATATGTGCAGGTATGACTGTGTATGTGTGTGAATGTATGTGAGGATGTGAGAATTATGTGAGTGTGCGTACATGTGTAAGTGTGAGGGAATGTGTGTGTGTGAAGATGTGTGTGTATATATGTGAGAATTGTATAAATGTGTGTAGGTTGATGTGTGTGTTTATGTGTGAGTGTATGAGTATGTGTATGATTGTGAGCACCATTGCCCCCAGGGAGGCAGCAGAGAAGAGGACTCAGGTACCAAGCTGCTGGAGAACCATGAAGGGTTCAGAAAATTGGACCTTCAGCTGGAGATAAAGAGCCCATCTCTAAAGAGAGAACAATGGAGAGAGATGATGCAAAATCAAAATGATGTGAGGCTGTGAGGCAGACCATTGGTGGGCCCAGCTAGGAGGTTGTCAGGAAACCTGCTACCCAAAGAATGAAAGGTAAAGACTTTTTATCCAGATCAGACTCTGGACCAGCAAAAGGAGGCAAACCAGGACAGGCTCAGTCAGGGGGCAAGAGATTGCAGCTGAACTCTCCACAAATACTGAAAAAGCTGGTTTCCTGAGGGTCCACAGGGCACAAAGTTAATTTGGCTCCTGGCTGCAGCCCAGAGTGAATAGGATGGGAGTGGACAATGAGTTGACACAACCAAAGGGGAGCAAGGCCATCTGGCAGTGGGAAGGCCTCTGGCTTGTGTGGCATGCAGAGGACAGCCATGAGGGCAGCCCTTAGCTTTGTCATGAAAGTCCCAGAGAGGCCGCCCATGACCTGGGCAGGACAACCAAGAAGATGGAGGTGTCCCCAGGCTACAACCGTAGGACATGGCTCCTGATGGCCAGGCGCCAGGATTTCTGCAAATGATTGCCTGTCTCATCCTGGTATTCCTGTGTCCTAGAGTAACATACTCAATAGTGAGGAGGACAGCAGTGGATACAGAGAATGAGAGTAATTTTGCATCTCAAAAAGGCCACCAATCCCTTTTTTTCCATGAGTTCCTTTTCTTTGTTAAAAAATTTGTATGAATTTAAAGGGTACAAGTGCAGTTTTGTTGCATGGATATACTGCATAGTAGTGAAGTCTGGGATTTTATTGTAACCATCACCCAAATAGCCTACATTGCACCCTTTATGTAATTTCTCATCCCTTACCCCCATCCCACCCTCCCACCTTTCCAAGTCTCTAATGTCTATTATTCCACACTCAACGTCCAGGTGTACACATTATTTAGCTCCCACTTAAAAGTGAGAACATGTGGTATTTGATTTTCTGTTTCTGAATTATTTCACTTAAGAGAGTGACCTCCAGTTCCATCCATGATACTGCAAAAGACATTATTTTATTCTTGTTAATGGCTGAATAATATTCCTTTGCATAAATATACATATGTATCACATTTTCTTTATCCAATCAACAGATTGATTTCATATCTTTGCTATTGTGAATAGAGCTGCTATAAACATATAACTGCAGTTATCTTTTTGATATAATTTTCTTTGAATAGATACCCAGTAGTGAGATTGCTGGGTAGTTCTATGTTTAGTTTTTTGGGAAATCTACATACTGTTTTCCATAGAAGTTGTAGTAATTTACATTCCCACCAACATTGTAGAAGCATTCCCTTTTCTCTGCATCCTCACTAACATCTGTTATTTTTTGTCATTTTAATAATAGCCATTCTGACTGGTGTAAGCGATATCTCACTGTCGGTCTAATTTGCATTTCTCTGATGACTAGTGATGTTGTGCATTTTTTTCATATGCTTGTTGTTCATTTGTATGTCTTTGTTTGAAAAATGTCTATTCATGTCCTTTGCCCACTTTTTAATGGAGGGACAGATAGCCAGAATTTGTAAGACACTCAACTCAACAACAGCAACAATAGCAGAAATGCCTTTTCTCTTATGTTATCTGCCCTTTGATTTTTTAACTTCCTTTATAGAGTCTTCAATCCCATTGCATAGAAAGCATGGCATGGAATGTTGGTGAGAACAAGGGTTTGGAGACAGGCGGACCAAGTCTTTCGTTAGCATCCTTGGCCAGCTATCTAAGCTCTCTGAGCTGAATGCTCTCACCTAGAAGACAGGAATATCATGCCCACCTCACACACTTGTCATAGGAAAAGACAGTGTGGAAAGTGCCTGGTGCATTGAAGAAACGCAAACAATAACACATTATTCTCATGATCATGACAATCATTACCAGCATTACCTTATAGCTTAAAGTTTGGATCCTGATAACAATGTGAGTGCCTTGGAATAAATAACACTTGAAATTGTCCTCAACCATCAGCCTAGTAAATTAGAAAAACTGTTAGACTAGGCTGGGTCACAGTCTTGGCCCAATTATTGATTTCATCTCAATTTATAAAAATGGAAGAGGGGCACAGATGGTCCTTCAGGTCTTCTCCAGATCTGGTATTCTCAAAGTCTATGCTATAGACTAGTGGTTTTTAAAGTGTGTTTTCTGGCCAAGCAGCATCAGCTCACTGAAGGACTTACAAGAAATGTAAATTATCAGGTCCTATCCCAAGACCCACTAAATAAGAAACTCTTGGAATAAGGTCCAAAATGCTATGTTTTAATAACATTTACAGGTGATCCTGATGCATGCTAAAGTCAGATGTAATGACTTAGACCTCTGGGTCAAATAATTTCTGATCTTCTCTTGAACACAGGTTTAGAAAGGGAGATAGTATTAAAGCTCTAGGGTATTGAATTGGACTACAGAATGGAAGAAGGGAAACCATAGTGTTGAGAGACCAAGGCTACTAAAAACAAATTTTAAAGGAAAGTCACACTGAACATCTTCCTGAAAAGAACTCTACTTTATATGCTTTACCAGCTATTCTCTTCCCTTACCATCAATTCTGTTCCCTGAATTTCTTAGAGTTCAGGATAAACTTCCATAGTCCAAATTATGTACATTTTCCACCCAAGGAAATTGAGGCTCAAAAAGAACCAAGGCCACAGAATTTGCTATTGGCAGAGCTTCAGTTCCTCCTCAGATCTCCCTGACTGCAAATTGCCTTCCTCTCTGTCACATCAAAAGTTTAATATCAGTAGCCCCAAACAGCCACATTGAGCCCCCAACCATCCTGTCCTCATGCTGGTTTTTTTCCCCTCTTCTGCTGCCAGATTCTTGTCAAGCTTTTGTTAACGACATCTGCCTCCAGCATCTGACCCTATGGAGACATTATGGCTGCATTCCCTTTTGGGGCCTCCAGCACTTTGGGGAGGAATAGTTTTATTTATTGAGCCAAAAATTGTCCTAGTAAAATAAGGTTTCTTATATTTTCAAGAAAAAAGAAGCTGGTTTGGTACAAAGGAAAAAGAAAAGTCCTAAGTTGGAAAAATCAATGCCTCTTTTCTCAAAATCTGAAATTGTACACAATCAGCAAAGCTAGGGACTATAAACAACCTTGTCAGTAGGGCAAAGGGACACATTGATTTTCAATGATTTGTCAAAATTTTAAATTGTCCAAAGACCATGATAAACAATAATCTAATCTGAGCTATTCCATGGGAAAAATTAAGAATGACCTAAAAGAAAGAGCAAATTGGTGTGCCTAGATACAAAATAGATTACAAAGGGAAAAGAGTACAGAATGAAGAATGCCATCCCAGGAAACTGAAACAACTTAAGAATACATGAATTCAGGGTATAGAGATGACAAGCATACATGTGATCAAATAGCCCATAAAGCACAGGAACAGGACTGTGCAGATACTCCCTGTGTGCCATGTACACACATATGCGCACACACACACACACACCTCCAAGAATGTAAGCTTGACCATGCATGTCCTGTTTGCTCCCCTAGCATGATGTCTGGCATAGAGTTGGTGCTAAGTAAATATGTGTAAAGTGATTGAATAAAAGATGAAGGGATGGCAAGTAGAATCTGGGAAGCCAGGAGTCTTGGTCTTGGCTTGACTGAGCTGCTGAATGGGGCACGTCCTGTTTGCCCCTCCAGGTCTGCCCTCCACCCTTTTCCACCCTGAAGTCTCTTCCAGAGGCTTCACGGACAGCATCAATGGGCACCCTTGGCCTCAGTTTCTAAAATTCAAGAAAAAATAAAATACTAATAAAACAACAATCATGACAATAAGCACCATTTGTTCAAGCAAATGTTCTCAAATTCAGAAGCCATGAGGATCACCTGGAAGGCATGTTAAACCACAGATTGCTAACCTCCCTATTGCCCAGCTTCCAATTCTTAGCTCTGGAGTAGAGTCCAAGAAGGTACATTTCTAACAAGTTCCCACATGATGCTGGCGGTGTTGGAACAAGGCCCACCCTTTGAGAACTACACTATTAAAATATACTTTTTAATTTTTTTTGTTGTTTTGAGATGGAGTCTTGTTCTGCCGCCCAGGCTCACTGCAACCTCCGTCTCCCAGGAACAAGTGGTTCTCATGCCTCAGCCTCCAGAGTAGCTGGGACTACAGACATGTGCCACCACAGCGGGCTAATTTTGGTATTTTTTAAAATTATTTTATTTGAAGGTGTGGGATACACGTGCAAGATGTGCAGGTTTGTTACATAGGTAAATGTGTGCCATGGTGGTTTGCTGCACCTATCAACCCATCACCTAGGTATTAAGCCTCACATGCATTAACTATTTATTCTGAGGCCATCCCTCCGTCCCCCAACAGGCCCCAGTGTGTGTTGTTCCCTTCCCTGTGTCCATGTGTTCTCATTGTTCAGCTCCCACTTATGAGTGAGAACATGCAGTGTTTGGTTTTCTGTTCCTGTGTTAGTTTGCTGAGGATAATGGCTTCCAGCTTCATCCGTGTCCCTGAAAAGGGCATAATCTTGTTCCTTTTTATGGCTGTAGAGTATTCCATGGTATATTAATTTTTGCATTTTTAGTAGAGATGGGGTTTCACCATGTTGTCCAGGCTGGTCTTGAACTCCCGACCTCAAGTGATCCTCCCGCCTCAGCCACCCAAAGTGCTGAGATTACAGGTGTGAGCCACCATGGCTGGCTCTTTCACATCACTTCTAATCTTTACAATAACTCTGATAAGAGCTAGCATTATTATTCTAATTATTCAGGAGCCCGTTAATTTGCCCAAGATCTCACAGCTGGTAAAAGATGGATACGAGAGCCAAATCCAGTTCTTTCAGACTCAAATCCCATTCTCCATTCACTATGCTATGTTGCCTTTAACTGAGCATTTGACTTTACTGAAACAAAGTTTAAGTGAGACCCATGAAACTGTTCCCCGAGGCCAAGGTGGCTTTGCCATCTGAAGCAGCTTCCTCTTAAAGTCTCTTTAGCCATAAAGGGTTGCTGGGAACTGGCAACATGAACTGTGCTGTGAGGACGGAGAAGCAAAACTGCATGCTATCCCAATTAATATTAACGAACATCCCTTCATGTGCTGGGAGACCGTCTTCAGGGGCTTATGTGGAAGAGCCTCATCCTCTAACTCCATTTGTGGCTAAGTATTCATTTATGGCCTTTGCTAAAATGTCAGAGCTCACACAACAGCCTTGTAGCACTTTGAGGAGCTATAAAAGAGGTCGCGGTGGCTCACGCTTGTAATCCCAGCACTTTGGGAGGCTGAGGCGGGCGGATCACGAGGTCAGGAGATCGAGACCACGGTGAAACCCCTTCTCTACTAAAAAAATACAAAAAATTAGCCGGGCGTGGTGGCGGGCGCCTGTAGTCCCAGCTACTCGGAGAGGCTGAGGCAGGAGAATGGCGTGAACCCAGGAGGCGGAGCTTGCAGTGAGCCAAGATTGTGCCACTGCAGTCCTGCCTGGGCGACAGAGCAAGACTCCGTCTCAAAAAAAAAAAAAAAAAAAACAGAGGTCACATTCTGACCAAAAAGATACAAATGGACTCATTCCTCACAACTGAACAAGCTGTGGGCTCTACCTGTCGGAATTTACAGCTTTGTAAAGTCAAAAGAACCATAAAAGTTTACTGGTAGAGGGCTGGGAGAGGTGGCTCACATCTGTAATCCCAGCACTTTGGGAGGCTGAGGTGGGCGGATCACCTGAGGTCAGGAGTTCAAGATCAGCCTGACCAACATGGAGAAACCCCGTCTCTACTACAAATACAAAATTAGCCAGGTGTGGTGGTGCATGCCTGTAATCCCAGCTACTCGGGAGGCTGAGGCAGGATAATTGCTTGAACCCAGGAGGCAGAGGTTGTGGTGAGCCAAGATTGCACATTGCACTCTAGCCTGGGCGACAAGAGTGAAACTCCATCTCAAAAAAAAAAAAAAAAAGTTTACCAGTAGAGGGGCTTTATAGGGGTAGTGGGGGAACTCCTGCACAGCCCTGATGGGGGCACCTCTCTCTCTTTCTCTCTGTCTCTCTCTCTCTCTCTCGCTTTCTCTCTCTCTCTCTCTCTCTCTCACACACACACACACACACACAGACTACAATTTCAAAACATAGGACACAGAGCAAATCTTAATATCCTCATGTTGTAGAGTGAAGAGACCTATCAGCTGTTTATTGGAACACCCCATCCCGGTGGAAACCACTACTTCTACCCAAATATGTTCTATCTTATTGATGATGACAAGATAATGATGACAATGATAATAACAGTAGTAATAACAAAAAGACACAAAAATGGTAGAAATACAGCTAATTTTTAGGAAAATAATTTAGTTTTTTGAGTTTTGCATTCCTTATTTGCAAAATGGAAACACGCCACAAAAGGTCCTCAATGGTGAAGATAAAGTGCATAAGCACAATGCCACACATATTAATTTCTTTGTAAATGTTATTTTCTTCATTTTCTCTTCCTTTTTGCTCCTGAATAAACATTAGGCCAATAAAGTGGAAATAAAAATAAGCTAAACAAAAATTGCCAACAATCTGGCTGACATAATAAATCAAAATTATTTTCGTCAGAAATTTCTTCTTGATTTAACGTAATCAAATAACAAAACAATTCAGTTCAAAATGTAAAAACCTAAGTCATAAAACCCAAAGCAATAATATTCAATGGAACAAACAGAATGGAATCAGTCCACATTTACAGCCAGCACTAAGGTGAAGCATATCAGACCTGGGTACAAAGCAAATTACAGGGCACAGCAAATCTGAAAAAAAAAAAAAAAAAAAAAAATTCAGATTTAAGAGAAGTCAACATCCTCCCACTTCCTCTAACAAGAAGTTTGAAAATAATCAAGGTTAGCATGGTGGCATGGATATTGGTTTGATTCCAGAGCTTTCTCTATCAAATTATAAAAATCGTAAAAGAAAGTAATTGAAGAACTCATAATGAGATTTGCTTGGCAATGCTCAAAACCCAAAGCAGAATAATTTAATAAGGGAGGCACAGTGGGGGCTTTCCTTGATCTTTGGACTGTATTATCCCAAACCAATCATCACCAAACAGAATTAAACATCAAGGAGTTATAAAGGGGCCAACTCAGTCAATTGTGTGGCAACTGGCTCCAGTAAGACTGACTCTGCCACCCAGGCCCAGGGCAGAAGACCCCCCGCCCTCCCCTGCCCCCTCCTTGCCCTTACTGCAAGTGGACCCCAGCAATTTTGCTGCTCATTAATGTTTAAGAAAGATGCATAAGAATGCTAGTTCTATCCACTCTCATTTCTTACTCATTGAACATTTACTTTGATTTTTGAAAGGTTAAGAGACTTTGAGTAAGTGCTTTATCCATGCCTACCTCTGCCCTCGGCCAGCCCTGAGGACAGACAAATAAATAAGAGGCAGGCCTCACTCTAGAGAAGCCCCAAGTCTAGCAGGGCTGTGACAGAGCAGGACACTGAGGGTTGGATGACATCTGGTGAGGCTGCACTCTGGGATGCACTGTGTGGTAAGGGGAAAGGGAAAGCCCAGGGAAGGATCAGGAGACGTTAATGCTTCTGTTATGGCCTGAGGGATAACCAGGAACCAGCCTGGCAGGCACAGAAAGAGACTGGTGCTCAAAGCAGTGTGCGGGAGCTGAAGTTTCATTCTGATCACGAGTTCCTTCCATTTCTGCAGAGTGTCACAGGGTAACGACAAGGGCCCTGGAGTGAGAAGAGTTCAAAACTGACTCAAGCTTGATTGTTAGCAAGTCCCTTGCCCTCTTGGAATTTCAGTTTCCTCATTAATGAACTGGTTGTGCTGAAGCACAATTGACTTGATGCATAGGAGAAACTTAACCTCACACCTGGTCCATACCAGGTTTCTCTCATGGTAGCTGTTGTGATTAATCTCCTGATTGTCCAAACATTGACATAAGGCCCCAGTGGAGGAAAGGAAGACCCAGGGTAAAATAAGAAAGGATAGAAAAATCTTTTACTTTTGAAATAATATACTGTCCCAAGTCGGTTTTTGTCTTCTCTTCTAACTCAGTTTTAAGAAGAAAAGTGTCACGTTCACTTTTACATATTAACTGAGTTCCACATTAGTAAATGAGTTGTTGAATAAATGAATGAATAAATGGATAAAAGACAAAATACTTCACAGAGTAAATCACTGCAGAAATCTATTTAAGGAAGAAATTTACATGTCCATCACTTCTGATTATTGAACTGTAGACCTCTAAACATGATCTTATTCAATTTCCCCAATTAGCCACAATTTATAATGGCAACGCCCAGGAAAAAAAAAGATTGAAAAGAAAATGATTGCTGTTCCACTCTAGTCCCCAGAATTATAAAGCAAAATAAAGCAAAAATACATGCATATACAAATACCTATGTACAAATATAAACAGAAAGAGAAACAAAAAACCACAATGAAAGATATGAGAAAGTAGAAAAATACTAATTTATTTTTTAAATCTTAAGATAAATCACAAGGAGTTGATGAAAAAAATCCACTGACAAATAAATATTCTTTTGATCCCAAAACTAATAATGTAATTCATTCAAAGCCCTGCTTTTGGTAATACTCAGTAATATTTCATCAAGGGCTTTAAATGTTTATATCCTTTTTGGCACCATAATTCTACTTTTGAGAATTAGACCTACAGAAATAAATGTAGTAACTGAAAAACATTAGGCATAAAGATGTTCATTACAATGTTATCTATAACTGTAAACAACTGGAAATGACCCAAATGGCAATCAAGAAGGGAATGTTTAAATAAAATTTTTATATTAATTTACATCTATTTGATAAAATCCTAATTAGTCACTAAACAATTTTTATAAAGTTTTACCACATTGTCAGAAAAATGCAGGATAAAATATTTTTATGCATTATAATTATATAAAATGTTTGTAGAAATTCTAAAAAGACTAGACAGAAATATACAAGAGGATTCCTGGAACTGCATTTAGGTGGTGAAAAAATAAATATTTTAAACTTTTCTTAATGGGAACTTATTACATGTAAATCATAAATGTATAACCTAAAGATTTCCTCTCAAAACTGCTTATTATTTTAAAAGTTGATATGGACTGGGGGAGATTTGAGTGGATCTGCCGTTGGGTGGACTGCAGAGTCAAAGCATGTGAAAAAGGTTTAGGCACATTTTAATTGGCCAAGGCCTATGGAACTCAGGAGGCTGAAGCCCAAGACCATGGGAGGCATATTGAAGACAGCAACTGTGAAGCAGTGAAAAGACCACTGCCCTCATTCTCCTACAAGGAAGCTACACATTTAGTAGAAATAAACTACTACTAAAGCTACACATTTAGTAGAAATAAATGTGGGTTTTGTTCACATGGAGTTCAACTGCTTTTTCCTGCCTCTCTAATTTCCTTTATCTTCCTGTACCTTTTATTTCTTGCTTGCCATTTTGCTCTCACATTCTCACACTTTTATCTTCAAATCAGAAAAGGAGTTGAGGCTTATAGATTATAAAATATGTGTTCCTAACATGACTATCTTGGAAAGCTTCTTCTAACTTCACTGAAGTGGAATGTATCCCCGCTCTGGGCATCCATATTCTTTCCCACATTAAATCAATTGCAGCCATTTGCTGTCCTCTAGAACTTAAATCCTTGACAAAAAGATTAAGTCTGAGACTTCATATTTTGAACTAGGTGATAATGAATATACAACATATAAAAATTCACAGGATGGGGTTAAAACAGTGTTTAGAGGGAAGTTTATAGCTCTAATACTTATATTAGGAAAGAAAACAAGTGTAAAATTAATGATATAAGTTTTAACATTAAGAAGCTAGAAGAGGTAAGATAAAATTATAACCAAAGTAAAATAGAAGAAAATATTTTATGCAGAAAAAAGTTGAAATCAATAAAATATAAAAACAACAGTGAAAATCAGTGAAGACAGAAGTTGGTATTTTTGAACAGAAAAACCATGCTCATAGATTGGAAGGTTCAGTATTATAAAAATATAAGTTTTCCCTGAAATGATCGCTATATTAAATGTAATAACGATCAAAATCTCAACAGGCATTTTTGAAGAAATTGACAAAATGATTCTAAAATTCAGGTGGAAATGTAAAGAATCTAAAATTGCCCAATCTTGTAAAAGAAGAACAAAGTTGAAGGACTTACAACACCTGACTTAAGGAATTATTTTAAAACTTCAATAATCAAGATATTTTTGTATTGGCATAAGAATAGTTATATGGATCAATGGAACAGAATAGAGAGTCCAGAAATAGACCAACACATACACGGCCAGTTGACTGTCAATCAAGGCATGTAGTCAATTGATTAAATACAAATTATTTTAATAATGGTGATAGGTCAATAGAATAAAATGAATAGGCAAGTTATAGACTAAGAATTATATCTGTAGTACTTATATTTGATCGAGGACTTCTATCCAGAATATGTAAATTAATGAATATAAATCAGCAATGAAAAGATGGAAAATCCAATAAATATTAACAAAAGACTTAAGCACACATTTTATGAAAGAAGATACATGGAAGGCCAATAAGCACATGAAAAAATGCTCAGCATCACTAGTCCCCAAAGAGAAGCAAACTAAAATAATAATCAGATTTCTGTTCATACCCGCTAAATTGGCTGCAACCAAAAATACTGGCAACACTAATGCAGGATGGGACATTCGGCAACTGAGACTTACAAGTATGTAAGGAGTATATTACCAGAGGTGATGCAAAGTAGCATAACCACATAGCAGGTAGTTAGACAGTTTCATAATGACCCAGGAATTTCACCCTTTCAAATTTAGCAAAGAAAAATGGAGACATGTCTCAACAAAGTACTTGTATAATATTGTTCATATTGTCATATTTATGGTAGCCCTGAATTGGCAACAACTACAATGTGTGTTAATTGCAGAATAAATAAACAAATCAAGGTTTATTCATACAATAGAATATCATTCACACACACGCAAAAAAAGAAGTACTGATATGCACAACTCCATGAGTAAATCTCATATACATTTTGTTGGGTGAAAGAAGGAAACAAACACATATATTCTGTATGATTCTATTTATATGAACTACAAGAGCAGGTAAATTTAATGTGTGGTGCTAGAAATCTGCAAGTGGTTGTCTCTGGGGATGAGGAGAAGTGTCTAGAAAGGGACAAAAGAAAATTTTTGCAGGTGATGGAAATAAGTATCTTGTTTTGGGTGATTATTACAGAATTGCATAAATTGTCTAAACTCATGAAATAGACACTATATGTGTATTTCAATTACACTTCATAAAAGACTGAGTGCTACTGCCTTTTCAAAAAATATTTTTCATGGCCGGGTGCGGTGGCTCATGCCTGAAATCCCAGCACTTTGGGAAGCTGAGGCAGGTGGATCACCTGAGGTCGGGAGTTTGAGACCAGCCTGGCCAACATGGAGAAACCCCATCTCTACTAAAAATACAAAAATTAGCTGGGCATGGTGGCACATGCCTGTAATTCCCGCTACTCAGGAGGCTGAGGCAGGAGAATCGCTTGAACCTAGGAGGCGGAGGTTGCAGTGAGCTGAGATCGCAACATTGCACTCCAGCCTGGGCAACAAGAGCAAAACTCCATCTCAGAAAAAAATAAAATTAAAAAAAAAATCTTTTTCTAACATATAGTAGATGCTAAGATAGTTTGATGATACCTGCTGAACATATACCTTGTGCTACAATCCACATTGGATGCTTTAGACCCTATACACTGGTATACTTGCAACTAATCTGGACAGACCTTCCTCAAGTATCACAGATGGTACAGAAAGGTGAACACTTGTTCAAAGCCACAGACTAGGTTGAGCATAAAATTTAAACACACATTTTCTAACTCCTAAAAGGAAGATGCTACTCAAACTACATTTCTTGAATGGATGAGTAAAGTTCATAAATGAATGAATAAAGAGAAGATACTATCCAAGTTGCAAAATAGATATAGGGTCTTTTGAGCAGGTACAAAAGATATAGAGATGAATGATTATCCAATGTGAGTGGCTGAGAGGGAAGGAGGCTTACAAAATCCCCAATCCATACTCACTTGGAAGCAGAGAACGAACAGAATTTCTTGGATCATGGCTACAAGGGCTCTTGCTGTTGTAGAGAGCAGTATTTTTGCTTTGCACCACACAGGGCTATCTAGTCTACATCCCCTTCCATCGTCTTGGTCAAACTCTCTTGATCTTTGAATCTAGCATCCCAAAAGTGCAAAGAAGTGCCCACCCATATAAGCCTCACCCTACTCCTCAGTAGGAATTTCCAGCATGCCATGGAACCAGGAGCTGCTACATATGTGTCCACCTTCCTCATCTTGCTCTTTCCAAATGGAGGGTTATCTGGGTGCCAAAGTTCCTGATCCTACTGTGGAAGACTGCCATCCTTCTAGGGATTAGCTTCTCTGCCACAGGTGTAGTCCCTGACACTAAGCAGAGATTGTGTGCAAGGAGAGCAACCCTGTTACAGAACAGAAAGGAAGAGGAAGGGAACAAATATTGGTGCTAAGAGGTGATGCCCACATGCAATCCAGTGCAAGAGCAAGCATTAGACCAGGGGTGGAAATAAGATTTGTGGGCCCAGTTTCTTCCTGCATTTGCATTCACACTTTATGACTTCAGCTATATTTACTGAGAGGAAAACACCACCTTTTGTTACCACAAAATGCTGGCCTAAAAAGCTACTTCCCTCTGAACAATACTATCTTCAGCCACAGGGTCTGAAACAAGCTACTCGTCTATTTATTCAAAGGACTGAATGAGCTGTGAAGATTGACATTTAAACTATTAATGCTATATTCTATTTGACAGTGTTATTAAATATTAGGTCTGATTTATGGAAAGGCTTAATCAATTGGTGGTCCAGGCCAGCCCTGGCACTGTGCAGAAATTGGGTTATGCTGGATGTTGCTTGATGAAGTTGATCAAGCTAAAGAAAAAAAAATCCCATCAGCAATATTAAAGTCTGACTTCATGTGATGAAGCTATTATCATATAAATTTGAACCATTTGCCAGCTCAATTCTGCATCTCCAAGTTTCTGTAATGGACATTTTAATAGTTTGAAAATAAAAAGATAAAGTCACAGACTTCAATAACCTTTGCTATGACACATGGAAGGAGCAGTATGGCTGCTAAACATGGGAGTCAGGCATATATCTTGCTACTTTGGTGTCAGAGAGGGAAGGAAATAAAGGCACAAGCAAAATGTACACAAGAGGGTGGAAACACATTGAGGTGGAGAAAAGACGAGATTACCACCCCATGGGAAGAGGCACGAGTGGAATGAGGTTTTGGTGACCATGCCACTAATTACTCACATCTGTGTGAACCTTAGCCAAGTCACTTAGTTTCTCTGAGACTCAGGTCTAGTTTCTACATCTTGGAGATAATAATCAAGTAGTCAGTTTCAGATGAAAGTATGAATGTATGTAAATGATCTGGCCCAGTGCCTGGGATGTAGAGATTGCTCAACAGATTTCAGAGGGAGACCAGGCCAGACCAGCAGTAAAGCTGGGTCTCAGTGCAGTGAGGGAGAAGTTTCTCGGCCACTACAGACAGACCTAGAGGACAAAAAGGGGCAGAGCCCGAATGCTATTCGATGGTGCAGAGCTGGATGATGCACTACTAGAGGCGCCTATGAGCTGTTAAATGGTGCAGAGCTGCAGCAGGAGTTTCTTAGTAGAGATGCCTGTGCACTATTCAATTATACAGAGTTAAAGGATATGCTACCTACTAATGGTGCCTGTGTGCTATGAGATGATGCACAGCTAGAGGCAATGTCCCTGGGTTGCCCCTGTCTGGACCGGGAGTCCTCAAACTTTTCCTATAAAGGGCCAGATAATGGATATTTTAGGCTTTGTGGGCCATATATCTTTATCACAACTACTCAACTCTGCTGAAATAGCAGGAAAGCAGCCATAAAAAACACGTAAATAAATGAGTTGGGCTGTTTTCCAATAAACCTTTATAAAAACAAGCTGTAGGTCAGATTTGACCAGCAGTCAGAGTTTGCCAATCTTTGGTCTAGTCTTTCCTTAGGCCTGATAGGTGCATGTGGCTGAGAGAAATGGAAGCAGCCTGTCTCCTCTCTCTTTTTGACACATCTTTCAGGACCAGGAAAATCTTCTCCCCTACAGAAGGTTATCAAGAGACAAGCCTGACAGGAACCCTGGAGCTATTTCTCTTGTCCCTTCCACCATGAAATCTAAAGAAGGTAACCTGCTAACTGATGACAGGAATCTTGTCTCTGATTTATCTGCCTCTGCTCAGTCAGACAGCAAACAGATGACTCGTTCAGGAACAATCTTCTGTTTATTGAGACTTACTGGGTGCCAGGCAGGTTTGTTGTGAAAATGGTGTGCTGTAGTCTCTTAATAAATAAAAATTCCCTCCCGTTCCAAATTCTTTCATATTTGCCTGATCAAAGCCTGATAAGGTCTCACTTGTCCTTATCTTAGTGGCCACTGGCATGGTAAATCCTTTATTTGCATCTTTTGCTACTGATTTTTTAACATTATTGTATTCATGAGTAAGACTCTTATCTCCAGAGGGTTAGTGATTTCCTAAGTGCCGCCAGTGGACAAGGAGTAGCTAGAAAAATAAGGAGGTGTTTCTCTAATGACTCATCTCCAGGTTTATTACCCTCCAGAGGCTCAATGGTGTGTGTTGGCATGAAGGAGTGGATCCCAGAGGTGAGCCAACCACGACATAACCCTTCTCCAGTTCTGATACCGCAGACAAGTGATCACGCTAAACAATTCCCCACCTAAATTCGCTTCATGTCATTAAAAGCCTTAGGACTCCCAAGGAGAAAATAACAGCAGCTCTCCAGGGTCACCCTCCATACCAACTTCCTTGACTTTTGCAGCAATTAGACATTGCTCCTCTACCAAACACTCCCTGAAAATGGAGGTGAGTCACCAAGGAGCAACTGAAAATTAGAAGTGTGATTATCTGTCAACTGCTAAAGAAGCTTCCAGGAGAAGCCCCTCGGTGGGCTTCTCCTCACCTTTGCCAGGCTGCCTACACTGCATGGCAGCAGACTCTGTTTGGGATTTGGAGAGGCTGTTCCTCCCTGAATACTAGGCCCATAATGCCCTACTTGCTGGATTTGTTCTGTAGTTTCTGGATTCAAGTTATCATCCTCACCTAGGGCACAGCCATCTCCAGACTGGTCTGCTCTCTGGGCTCAGGGATTCACAAGGTTACTGAAGCCATAGTCTGGGGGCAGGGAGCAGAGGGGCCGCTCCATAGGAGTAGGGAAGAGGACAGATTTCAGATAAGAATTTAAGTCCAGTAGTCATCCAAACAGGCACACGAAGAAGGAGGATTTGAGAGTAAATCTGAGCTTTTCTTCTGGTAAAAAATATGCAGCACACTTCATTGTCTGACAATACTATAAACTCACTTTTATAACACTAGTTATAAAACCCTTAACATTTGTCTAGTGCTGGCAGTCAGTTTTTTTTTTTTTTCTTAGAGATCCAAATTCAAGAGAGAGATTTGTGATCCCAAAGCCAGCTTGGGGTTCATAAAATGAAGGTATCATAAAACTAATCCATCCTATGTACTGAAAAAGATTAAATTCTATACCATGAAGTGATAGGCATTGATAAGAAATCCTTTGTTTGCATCCTTTGCTACTGATTTTTTAACATTGTTGTATTCATGAGTAAGACTAAATATCACCAGACGGTGAGTGGTTTCCTAAGTGCTGCCAATGGACAAGGGGTAGCTAGAACAATGATGAGGTGTTTCTCTAATGACTCATCTCCAGGTTTATCACCATCCAGAGGGCTCAATGGTGTGTGTTGGCCTTTCTGAAGCATAAGCAAGCACATGTCGCCTGCAAAGAGGGAAGGGGTGGGTACTTGTGAGGAGCCCAGCACTGCCTTGCTTGGTCTGGACTTATGCATTTGGAAGAGTAGGGAGGTGAGCAGAATGAGATTAATGACAACCTTTGATTCAGGATACCCGTACATTTCTCCAGGAATGGCTCACTTTTTGAATTAACTCATTAACTAATTTTCTAAAATCTCCTGCTAATCTAAACCTAACACCAACCCTGACTTACCAACAATGCCCTTCTCTCTTCCCTGCTGCTCTGGCTCTCCCACATGTAGCAACCACTGTGGTGAATCTTGTATTTTATCATTGCTTTGGATGTGTATGTGTATATTTTATACATTTTTAAGAGGGTATAATATTCTGTGTTACCTTCTATTAGTTGACCCATATGAAATTGCCTTAATGTTTTATTTTACTCAATATTATTCTGCTAAGATTCATCCATTTCATTGTAGACAACATCTTTCTTTATATTGTTAATGGTCATCTGGATGGTTTCCAGGGTTTTGGTTCTACAGGAAGTGCTACCATGGCCTTTCTTGTCTCCAAAAGTGCATGTGGACATTTATTTTGGGGGGATACATTGGAGTGTAATTGCTGGGCCATACGGTATGTAAGTGTCCCATTTTATAAGAGAATGCTAAGCTCTTCTCCAAAGTGATTGTACTGAGCACACCCCCATCAGCAATTAACCAACTGTTACTCCACGTCTTCTTCACCACCTCTCATTTTGTGCCAAACTAATTGGTGTAAAAGAATATAATCTTTATGGTCTTGATTTGCATTTCACAGATCACTAATAATTTTGAACATCTCTTCATTTGATTACTGGCCATTTGTGTTGCCTCTTCTGTGGAAGGCCTGTGCAAGCCTCTTGCCATTTTTCTATTAAGTTGTTTGAGATTTTCTTATTGATATATTCTTGACCGTAATCTTGCATTGGTTATATGTATTGTAAATGTCACCTCCCAGTGTGTGACTTACCTTTTTATTTTATTTAAAGTGGCTTGTAATGAATAGAACTTTAACAAAGTCAAAAGTAGCTATCTTTTTTTTTCTAAGCAGTGCTTTTTTTTTTAGCATTACGCAATGAATCTTCATAAGACCCTGTGTGGATGACAGTATTGGCTCTCTCTGAGAGTCAAAGAAAGCCAGGAAAGGGAACGCGAAGGCCATTTGGCCCAGGCCTCACATGCACAAAAGACCTTAAATCAACATTGTGTTCATTATCTTCAAATGAGGTCACCTACAGCCACAAAGATTCACTGTCAGGGATGAAAGAAGACCCTGCAGCTTAAGGCTAGAGCACCATCCTTTGCAGTGCAGTGAGAACTACGAGGTTTTAATAAATCTTGTAAGCATGAGAATAGCACAGTTACACTGCATTGTATTATTATTGTCAAAGTATCCTTTGTTAAATTTAAACATTCAAAATTTATCGTGATATGTATTTTCAGATCATTTAAGTCTCTAAGGAGACCCCCAAATGGAAAGTTGCCCAGGTCTTTCTCAACTCCAAGAGTTCCCAGACAGGGAGAATGGTGTGCTCCATTTCACAATGCTGGTAACTTACGAAACTGGAATTCACACCTAAATGTGTCAAGCTCCAGAGCCTAGACATCTTCTGCTGTTCAATGTGGCTAAATGGCAACAAAAAATCATCCTGAGCGTGGGATCCTGCACAAGTCATCCTGTGCACGACCATCTTCCCAGTGGGCCTCACTCCACATGGCACCACAGGTAGGTGCCCCAGCCTGTCACGGGATAGAGGCTGCACTCTGCCTGATGCCCATGTGTTTCCAAAGCAAAGGGGGACTCAGGCCTCTCTCCCTCGACCCGTCTGGGGCACAAAGGGGAGGGGCTGGCAGATTGCTGAGGACCATGAAGGGCAAGGTGGTGGGCCTTAGTGGCCCGAGAGCTTGCCCCAGGCTGTCCTGACATCCACTGGTCTCTGCAGGAAGGCCAAGAAGTCACTGGAGTGGCTGGGGGGCAGCACAGGGATGAACATGTGTGTGTGTGTGTGTGTGTGTGTGTGTGTGGCAAGGTGTGAGTACGCCTGTGAGGGTATGCATGAGGAGACTCCACAGAGGTGGCAGGATGGGTCCGGGAGGGAAAGGATGGGAGGAGACACTGAGGCAGCCAGTCTGCTCAGAGAGGCAGCGATGCTGGCCAGGGGGCTGTACATGTTTCTCGCCCCATTCTCTAATGACCTCAGGACAGTAGCTATTGCATGTGGGGTTCACTGGACAGGAGGACCCCACCACCAGCAGCAAAATCATAACACCTGCCTTCATCCCACCACATTCTTCTTCATTGACCTCTAAGGGCTCTACAGCTGCACGTGGTGGATAAATGCCAATTCCCCAGCTTGGAACCCAAGGAGTCATGAGTCAGAGCCACCCGATCCTCAGCTGTATAAAAGGATAATTCTGAATTCGAGTCATTGGGGGAAATTGACTGAAACAAATGAGCAACGGCTAACAATGCTGAAGAGCATCATGGCCTTTCTCCTCCCTTCTTCCCTTTGGCACTGGTATCTTCCCACCTGGCTTCCCAAGGCTTTGCCCGGTAAGGCTCTGTCCCAGGTTCTCTGCCCTTATCCCCATCTCTGAGGCACACCTCTTCTCACAGTACGGCCCCAGAGATGAGCCCAGGCCACCTGGCTGACCCTCTCCCCCTTTCCCTGTATGCAGACTTCCTCGACCAGACCCCCAAGCTAACCACAGTGGGCCCACCCTCTCCCCAACACCCTCCCTTCACTCCTGTAACTCTCGCTTGGTACTCTGCTACTGCTTTTGCCAAGTGTTCTCACCTCGGGTGGACAGGCCTCTCTGTGCCACCCTCCTATGAGCCCATGAGGAGGGTGGGCCAAAAGTCAGGCTTAGTCTGCCTGCTCCTCCCCAGCCAGCACCACTCTGCAAACTTGGAAGATCCATAAGAAGCAGCTGTTCTGCTTCTGCTGCCCAGAAAGGGCATCCACCTAAAGAACGTGTGCGATGGATCGCCTTGCAGGTTACAGGGCTACTCAGAGGCAGATGCCCCTGGATGTGTCTCCTACCTGGGTGATGACCACCCTGTGGCCCTGTTACAGTGCACGTGCCCAAGCGCCAGCTCCCGCCTACCTTCCTGATGCCTTCTGAAGGACTGGACACGCAGTTGTCAGCCCCTCCGTTCTTGCTGATGGTCCGCCAGAGTTCAGCAAACGTGCTGTCCTGCTCCAGGGGGTTGGTGCCCTTGGCTCGGAAGTACTCATATACAGCAGAATCCCGGACGGTGCCATAAGACATTTCCACTTGTTTGGACAGGTCCTGGAAAGTCCTGAAATGCAGAAAGGCAGTGAGGCATGAGTACATGCTGTGCATTGCACACTGCAAGGATACAAATGGGCTTCAAGGCCCTTCTGAAGT
The DNA here is from genome assembly GCF_009828535.3 of Hylobates moloch. Taxonomy (NCBI): domain Eukaryota; kingdom Metazoa; phylum Chordata; class Mammalia; order Primates; family Hylobatidae; genus Hylobates; species Hylobates moloch. The sequence continues at coordinate 79,591,321 of NW_026652278.1, forward strand.
CCAAGCCCGGCATGGTCCACTATCCACATTCTTCATTCCTCATCCCCCAAAGTTCAAGTCCCTCAGCCCAGAGTGGGACTTGCAGGGCCTCATTCAATTACGGGTGTGTTTTCTGTGTAGATTAATTCAATAAGATGACTGGGCACCTAAAACCAGGTTCTTTACTGAATTGGAGGGATAAAAGGATGAGTAAGACATGATTCCTGCCTTCAAGGAGCTTATAGTCCAGCTATAGAAGGAGACATATAGACAGAGAATCATAGTATCAAAGAGTCAGGGCAACATGGGAGGCTGTATGCTGCGGATCTCCAACTCAGACACCTGCAGAGGCTGGGCAGGAAAGAGGCCTATGTTGGCAAGATGAACGATAATGATGGCTGGCCTGTGACACTCAGAGACAGCATGGGGAAGAAACTCACTCAGAGACCAACTGACTCAGGGTAAATTAAGAGGCATCCCCTCCAAAGCTTGCAGCTGTGCTAGGGGTCTAGCCAATTATTGACTTCGAATGCTCCCCTCCCCATGACCTCCTCAATCAATTTGGTTTTTGAAAAAATAAAGAAAATTGGATTTTTATATCTCTCCTTATTTTAAAATGTTGACAATTATTTAAAAGATGATGCAAAAAACAAAGCACTTCTGAGGTCCTTGGGTTCTCTCTCCTTAGAGGAGTGGCAGGTGGCTCCAGCCAGGTGCACATTGGAGGGGGGATTTCACGAGGAATGGCCATCAGCAACCCAAGAGCAGACTTCTGAGCTAGGGGCAGAGAAGGAGACTCCTCTGGGGAAGGACAAATAGTCACAGCAGGAAGGACCAGTCACTATGAAGATTTTACTTGCCTCAGAAGAGCGTACTTGGCTCAGCATGTTGAGAGAATGTCATGTACCAAACAGAATTGCATAAAAAAAAAAAAAGCCCATGGGGAGCCAGCCTCTCTCTCCAGGTTCCAACCTGATCACTCTTTACTTATTTCTCTTCTAGAAATCTCAGTCTCTCCTCTTTAACAACCCACATCATCATCCCTCCCTCTCTCTGAGTCACCATTTCCACAGGAAGAGCCAGTCTTCTCAACTGGATCTACACAACCCTCCATCTTCTGGTCTCATCTCTGGCTGTTCTCTCCACCTGCACACAGCACCACAGCCAACCTTGAAATGAGAAATCCCACACACTCCCCATCCATGGCACCAGGCCACAGTGCTCCCTCTGCCTGGAATCCCTTTATCTCCTTCCTCTAACAACACCTCTACAAGCCCGCTGAAAATCCAACAGCCAACAGCTGCCTCTTTCCTTGGGGAGCCATCCCACCCCAGCCTCCCTGTGCCCTCTCCACACCTTGTGGGCTCCCGTGGCAGCATGAGCTCACTGGGACTTCAGAGGGCCACATGCCAGAGCAGAGACAAGCAAGGGCTCTGGAGTCCAATTACATACCTTGCCTGTCTGCCTCCCACAACCAACACTGTGGTCCAGAAAAGTTAGTTAACTTATCTGTGCCTCAGTTTCCAAATATTTTAATAATGGAGATAGAAGCAGAGCCTGTAGAAGAGGATTGCTATGAGGATTAAATAGGATTTGTGTTCAGCTCTCAGAGCAGTCCCTGATGGTAACCAGTAGTGATTATTCTGGGTCCCCAGTAGACTATAAGAATTTGGAGGACTGGAGCTGAAGGAGCCCCATTTTTGCATCCACTGCCCTGGACCAAGGCTCACAGCAGCCTCCCCAGCCAGCACACAGAAGGTCCAGCTGTGGATGACTCCCCTTGCTTCGGAGACACATGCCACAGTACTCCTTAGGTCCCTGCTATGTGGCCCAGAAACAGAGCTCAGTATTCGTTTCAATACATTACAGATGAAAGGAAACATAAAATAACAAATTCGATGAAGAAATCTTTCTAATCATTGTTCATTATTTATATCTAATTGAAGCAAGATGTTCCTTTGCCTGAAGGGCCCCAAGGGTTGTAACTCTGCCGTAATTTGCCTGTAATGAAAGGAGGGGGACCTTTTTTTCCCACATATTTTAAATTTTTTCTCATGGTAATACAAACACAAGGCTTTGATGAATGAGAAAACATCAGGATGAATTACACAGTTGAGTCTAAATACTGAACTGCTCTAAATTGCTGCAGATTTCATGAGTGTGGAATGAATGGGTAACTGCCAGGGATCTCGAAACACTGTTTCATCCCCACATTTGAAATGGAGATTTTCTCTCTCCACTTGGTATTATTCAGGAAGGTGCCCACGGCCAGAGGCTCAGGGAACGTCTCTGGTTAACAAGCAGGCAGCCCAAATGTTTATGGCTTCATGTTCATTCCTGTTCCAGTAGACCTCACTGTTCCCACCCCAAAATGCCATCCCCATCTTCTTTGAATCTTACTGCTCAGACCCACGGCCATAGCCTCCATCCATCCATCACCTCTAATAGCCACAAATTCGTGCAGAGGAATCTCTCCCATCTCAGACATGCACTTGATCTTTCAACAAAGGTTTCCAGGCTCACTAATGCCCAGCACAGGGGGCACTACCATCTTATTCCAGGGTGAATAAACTTATGGAAGGCTATCTGGGGTGTTGAACACAAGGGCCCAACTATTCATCCACCAAAGCCATCATCTCCCTGAGGAAGTCATCCTCTTGTCACAGCACCCAGTTTTGGAGGGGACACACAGGGAGGAATAAAGGAGAATGGGGACAGCCAGGAATCCAGACTGCCAAGCCAACACTGGTAGTCAGCAGAAGACAGACGTTGAAGTCAGATAGGACGCCCATTCAAGCAAGTGAGGGAGGCTTCACCAGGAGGAGGCTGTGTTAGCAGCACACTCAATTTAGAACTTTTCTGAAGTCAGTCTCTTCAGCAACAACTGCTACAAAGTGTCCAGGTACCCCCACCACACAGAGATGAAGGAGACGTGCCCATCACAGGTGTGGTCTCTATTAACCTCACATGCACGATGCAACTTGCTGATGTCATTCAACCAGTTATTTCACCAACAGTTCCTAAATGTCTACTAGGTAAGGTACAGTGCACACCAAGCAAGGAATACATTGCAGGCATCATCAAGGGGCTAGTGGTCAGAGAAGTAAAGCAACAGTGACCAAACAATATGAGAGACATTAAAATACAGGTCTGTATGGGGGAACCCAGAAGCACAGAGAAGTAGCTAACCCATGGGTAGGAGCTGAAGAAATGCTTCCTAGAAGAGGGAACATTAAGCTGAGTCAGAAAGGATGGGTAGAGGCAGCCAGATGGAGAACCAAGGGGTAGAATGTTCCTGGAAGGGAAGATATTACCTGAGAAGGCATTTGGGTAATGAAAACACGTGGCTTATTCCGGACACATACCAGGGAGCAATTCACATCAGCCAAAAAGACATAGGTGATGGAATTTGGCAGTCCTGGGTGTGAATGCTGCTTCTGAATGCCTTCACTGTTTGACATAGACCAGTAGCTCTCAAAGTGTGATCCTCAGAGCTGCAGTGTCAGTAGCATCTGGGGCCTTATGAGAAATGCAAATCCTTGGGCCCCACTCCAGACATACTGAGTCAGAAACTCTGAGGGTGGTGATCAGCAGTCTATGTTTCCACAACCCTCCAGGTGATTCTGATGCATGCAAGCTCCAGAACTTGCATGGACTAGGGCAAGTTATATAATCTCTGAGGCCTTAGATTTCATAACTCATACCCGACTCACAGGGTTGTTGAAGATTAATGATCACAGACATATACCTGGTACACAGTTAATGTTTAATAAATGCTAGCCCTTCTAGTAGACTGCTTATCAGTAGTTCAAATGGTTGGAGCACTGGGCTCATGTGAAGGAGTCATGAGTAACAGGCCAGAGTAGTCACACCCAGATGGAAGCAACCATGGGCAAGCCGCATGTCTAAGCTTCCAGGCTTATGTGATTGGAGCCTATCTCCCCAACTGCCTATCTGTCTCCCCAGTGAGAAGCCTGTGGCCCATCTTGTTTCCATCTTGCTGCCAAGGTACATGCAAATGCTCCCCCATCAGCCCCCAATCTGCTGCCTTGTCAACAACACACTTCAGGCAGTCAGGATACTTAAAAGGATGACTTGCAGAAGTCTGAACCCAGGATGAGCATAGAGACACCAAAACTCCTCTGGCACACAATCTGGATCTTTGCTTCGTGGGTCGTCACAGTAACAGCCTAGCAGAGGCTACCCTGGGAAAGTAATGAACTCCTAGGCAAGGAACTGCTCAGGAAGAACGGCCTTAAAAGCATCAGCCCCAGGCTGCCCGCCAGAGTCTGCACTGGCTCATGAAATGTCATGGTGCAAACATGTGTATCCCTTGAGCCTCACTTCTGTTTGCTGCCTATCTTCTTACTTCAACTTTTGATAATATTTTGTGTTGGAATCCTCCCCTGACAAAGCCTACCCTCTCCTCCAACCTTACGTTTAAACCAATATCTTCTACTCAAGTGTGTCCTACCAAAACTGGGTTTGGGACCAATGCAAACTGCTTCTCTGTATCTCCTGACCTGGATTACCGATTTTTGAAATTTCCACAAGCTGAAAGCGTAGCTGATACCTTTGAGCACATCAGATTGTCTTGTAAAAGGACTTTGTAAGCATCCCTTGCCTCTGAGAACACTGTCCTCTAATTAAACATGCACCTCTAGGGAAGACCCACCACACACCCTTCAGCTGTGGCCGAGGATATTCTCTCCAGCTTGGTACCACCTCCTGTCCTCCCCACACCTTTCTTCATAAATCAATCTTACTATTTCCTAGATATATGTTCATTAACAAAGAGACAAATGTGTTTGCAGTATGAGAAAAATCAATAATACAGAATTTATAAATACATCTTTGCATGTTACAAAAATATTTACATTGGCAATGGAGATAAACACACTTGCAACAAGAGCAGAATCAATATTCAGTATACGTAAAATGGATTTCAACAACGGTGAGGATGGCATAAGCATGGGCCTGATACATGTGGATCTGCAAGTCCTATTATTCTTCCTTAAGGAGAAGAGAATGTGGTGGAGTGGCTCAAAAGACACGGGAGGGTGGGGATATCCATCCTGGTGACTTGAAACTTTCATAGCTACAGCCTACAGATGCCTTTACTATCTTTCCAGCAGTCTTGATTTTCTATCTCATGTCTGGCTCTACAAGAGATGATGCTGCAATCATCAAAGCAATCCGGATTGCCTGGCTAGGGCTCCACAACCAGCTTCCAGAGGGCACCATGACCCGCCCTGGTGCACACTGATAAGTCTCTCCTGGGTTTCTTCCCCAGGGCCCCCCAGCTTCTCTAATCTGTCACCCATGCAGGGGAAGGATTCCTAGGTGTCTTCCTTCTTTCATTCACTCGTCATTCAAAAAACTCTATTTCCTGTGCATCTGTCTGCATTAGACAGTGCTCTAGGTCTGGAGATAGGGCAAGAATGGCACAAAGTTCCTACTTTTGTGGATTTTACATAATTGAGATGAGACAAAGAAACAAACATCAATGACAACAGCAACAATACAATAACTAGGTAATGCTAGGGTCAGCAAACTTTCTGGAAAGGGACAGATAGTGCCTATGTGGTCACTGAGGGCCACACAAGACTCAGTCACATATTCTTTGCTTTTGTTTTTGTTTTGTTTTCCAATGCTTTAAAATGTTTTTAAAAAGGAAAAGCAGTCTTGGCTTGCAGGCTGTGACAAAGCAGGCTGCAGGCCCTCTGAAGACTTGTGGGGCATCGCTGGCTGACCCCTGCTACTATGTAACAAGTGATTAAAAAGGCTATGAAGATTAATAAAGCAGAGCAAGAGTAAGCAAAAATGATGGAGGCATTGATTACATAAAGTAGCCAGGGTGGATTTTGAGCCATTGGAGTTGACATCTAGGGCATGTGTTTCTCTAGCATCTGTCCTCACACTGGACTAAGAGGAGCAGAGAGGGGTGAACTCGCAGAGGCTGGGGCTGAGGCCTGCTGGGGCTATCCTGCCAAGGAGCTGAGACAGGGTGGCCAAGGAGCCAGCTGATGAGCCTCTCCTACCTTAGAACATTTACCCGGGGACCTTCCAGGAAGCCTGGGAAAGGTGATGCTGGGGTGTACACAGGTGCTGTGGTTAGAATACTGTTTCCGCCAAAACTCACATTGAAACTTAATTCCCAGTGTGGCAGTATTGAGAGGTGGGACCTTTAAAAGGTGATTGGATCATGAAGACTCTGCCTTGATGAATGGATTAACCCAATTTGGACTAATCAGTCATCATGGGAGGGGAGATGGTATTTTTATAATAAGAAGAAGAGATGCTTAAACTGGGATGCGAGTAGGCTTGGGACCCTGTCCGTGTGATGCCCTGCACCACCACATGACACTGCAGGGAGAAGGTGCATACCAGATGCAGCTGCTAGACCTTGGACTTTTCAGCCTCCAGAATTGTAAGAAATAAATGCCCTTTTTTAAAAAAAAATAAACTACCCAGTTTAAGGTATTCTGTTATAAGCAAGAAAAAATAGACTAAGAAAACAGTTCTCCTTTGTATCCAAAGCCTAGTCGGTGTGATTCTGAGTAGTGAGCAGAGGGACTGCAGATCCAAATACTGTATGAGGACACTTAGTGACCCACAGGGTGAGGGTTGCAGGGCCCACAGCAGGAAAATGCATGCTTCCATAGGCCACAGAACCCTTCTTCAAACCTATGCCTGAAAGCCAGCCTCAGAGGGCCAGCTGAGGTGCCCTCCCTCCTCACCTTCCTTCCCTCCATAGTGTTTTCTCTCCAAATCCCACTTCTTCAATTGCTATTGAAATTAAAAGACACACAAAATAAAATGCTAAAAAACTCAAAGCATTTGTATATATTTACATAGTTGTAAAAAGTAACAATTAATAAATGTAAATAAATATAAAAACAAAAGTAAAAGGGATAAGCAGTGAATGCCTGCAAGACTTCCACTTCTTACAAACATATTTTTGTAAAATTTGCATTTTTATTATGTTATAAATAAAAAATGTGATCTGAATGATTTTAAATATCCTGCTGCTGCCCAAGCAACAGTTCTGGGCCTTGGGAACTGAGCTCTGTGCTCTCTTCTATCCTCTGTGTCCACCCTTCCTCCTGGGTTAGCCTCCCATCAGCCAAGATCCACTGAGAGGCAGGAAGTCTCTCTACCAGCCCTATCAAACACCCTGTCCACCAGCCATGAGGAGGCTGTGATAGTTGTATCTTCAGTCCCTACAGCAAGACAAACATGTGAGACTAATTCAAAGTGGTCTGAGGCCATCCCAGGCACTCAGGGCCCATCAGTACTGAGGCTCCCACACCAAAGCAGGCTGGAGTTTCCTCACTTCCGCACCTTCTGCCTGGATTCAACCCAGGCCTGGTGCCCTGGTCCCAAAGCAGACTGTGAATTCCTAAACACAGGCATATGTGATATGTGTTTCTGATTTGCCAAACTCAGCCTAGATCCTGTATGTAAGTAGAGCTTAGTAATAGGAGCTGTGAAAATCATCTTGATGAGGTCAGATAACTGTGGGCCAGGTGCTAAACCAAGTCAGGAGCTCAATGTCCACACTATTCACTAGGTTAGTTCTGGGGCTTCTATTTCCCCCAGCAAAGGAGGCTTAGTGTAGAGCCTTCAGTGCTTCAGTGCTGCCTCCTCCAGCTCTTCTCGGCTACCCTGCTTTTGGGGTGCCAGCCTGGAAGACCTCCTGCTCACTCAGGCCTCCAAGTCTTCACTCAGGTTCATTGCCTGCCTTCTCTGCTGTGCCCTGACTAAAACCTACCTACTCTGAAGGCATCAGCTCAGCTGTCATGTTGTATTGAAAGAGTGGATCCATGCCCACTGGATCCAAGATGCTTTGTGTTCTGGGCTTGGCCCTATCCTAATGTTTTCCCTTTTAAGCTTCCTGTGCTGTCTGCCCACCTCTGAATTTCTATCACCTCCATCTCTGAATTTCTATCACCCCACACACAGTCTGACAGACATTAGGAGCTGAGTTCATGTTTTCTGGAAGAATGAACTCTATTTTAAAACGATTTTGTGTTTAGAACTGAATGGCTGAATATGGCTGGGAGAAGATCCAAGCTAAACACCAGCATGGTGATTCTAACTTTAGAATCATGACCACTAGCCTCCAGGAGACCCTTAAAGCTGCTTGAGATCTTCTAAATCTCCCTGTGCACTTCCTCCTCCCACGCTCTCAGATGACTCTCAGACAATGAGGCTGCTTCTTTTTTCCTAAGAAGGGAGAAGCCATCAGTGGAGAACTTTACTTTTCTAGATAACTCCCTTCTCGAAAACTAGTGAATAGTTGCCTTCCATCCTTTTAAAATGACAGCTTTGTTTTTACTCCTATGCATGTCTAACTCTGTTTGTCTCCTAGATCCCAGACATTCTTGCCTTCTCAAAGTACATTGCTCTTCCATTTGTCACCTCTATCTTCTTCATCATGAAATTATTTCTCTCTGCAGATCATTTCCATTGGCTTGAAAATACATACATACATCTTCTCTCTCACTCAAAAAAAAAAAAACAAGACCTATGAGATGACATCCTCCTCCAACCACCCTTCCAGCTCTTCTTCCGGAGAGTTATCTATGATTACTGCCTCCATTACCCTCTTCCCATTTCTCAGGAACCTGGCTTACTTCAGTTTTCATCCCTCTGCTGGTCTGAAGCAACTTTCGTCAAGGTCATTAATGATCTCCCAAATACAGTAGCCAATTCTCAGTCTTCACATCCCTCCAACCAGTAGCATTTGACAGGTAACACTCTCCTAGATGCCCTTCCTTCATCTGGTTTCCAGAAATCACTCTTGCTCAGTCCTCCTCCCACCTTGGAGGACCTCCTTATCCATTTCCTAATTCTTCTTTCTGTTCTCAGACTCTGAATTTTGGAATCTTCCAGGGGTCAGACCACTGATCCCTGGGTTGCAGGACTTTTGCCACAATCTCATCATGTCAGTTGTCTGTAGATGCATCTATACATTGATGACTACAGTGGGACACCCCAGCCCTGACACACCCCATCCACTCCTGGCAATCACCCACCTGACCACTTCATTTGGATGGCTAATAGATCTTCACACTAAACATGTTCAAACTCAAGCTCTTAAATCACTAACCCCTAAACCATGCCTGCTCTTCCTCTAGTTCTCCCATCTCAGTCAAACACTGCTCTCTTCTTTGAGATGCTGTAGCCAAGAGCCTTGAAATCACTACTGACTCTTCTCTTTCTTATGTATTACACATACAAATTTCGGTATTTCCTATCTCTTCTATCAAGATACATCTAGAATCAGATCACTTATCATGACCTTCACTCTGCATCTTATCTGGACAATGAGATAGTCTCTCTAAGAGTCTCCTTGCTTCCACCTTTAACCCCTACAGCTATTCCCTGGGGAGGCCAAGCAGAGTGATCCTTTAAAAATCTATGCCAGATCATGTCACCTCATCATTCAAAGCCCTCCAATGACTTCTTGACTCCAAAGTCAAAGGGTGCATCCAAAGTCCTCACATGGCCTGAAAGGTCCCATGTTATCTGGACCCCAATACATCTGCTCTCGCCATACCAGCCTCCCTGCCTTCCCACCTTGGGGTTTCTGTAGTTGTTTCTTAACCTTATCCTGGTTTACTCTTCCCTCAGATTTGTAATTGGCTCACTCTTTCAGTGTCTGGGTCAAATCAAATGTTACCTTCTCCATGACGCCTTTGTTGACAATCTTTTACAAAACGCAACACCCCTTACATTATATGATAAAAATACCAAAACACATCACAGCTTGACATATATGGCTGCTTAACATCAGTTCCCCTCCTAGAATGGGACTTGGCTGTTTGTGTTTTTGCTATATCACCAGTGCCTACAACTTGAGTGACCAATCACCCCAGTTTGCTTGGGAACTAGAGATTTCCTGGATGCAGGACTTTCAGTACTAGAACCAGAAAAGTTCTAGACAAATTGTGATAATATGCCCCCTACCTACGATAGTGACCAGCTCATGGTAGACACTCTAATGAACACAGGTTATATATATGAATCATATATGAATGAGTTGGTCTTTTTCTTGCCTTTAAAACATCTAGATTCGATATTCTGTTGGAAAAGTCTTCATCTTGGGTTGACTAGTCTCCCTTCGGGACAACTGTGAGTCAATCATCTGCAGAGAAGCAGGCCTAGTAATAGTGTGAGGTGCTTGAACCAAAGAACTGTGGCCCTGAGCCAGGAGGCACAGCACAAAGCTACGTGGGTCCAGGCTGCCCAGGAACAGATTGCCAAGGAGTCTGGGAATCAGATCTAGTTCTTTGGGCTCCATCCTCAGGGTGCTGAAACTTCATGATCCAGGTTCTTTGTGGGTGCAGTGGAAATCAGCATCCACCAATTGGGAGAATTCTCCTGGGATACAGCCATTGTCTGCTCCCCTGGCTCCTGTGTGCCTGCCATTCCATGGGAGTCCTGCCAGCCAGCAGGACCTCCATGCCAAGAACATGGCTAGCTCCCAGCTCTCAACACCCGCAAATATTTGCTGCCACAAATCAGGACAAAAGCAGGATGCACCATTAACCTTTAATGTATCAGTGCTGGGGCTCTTAATCCATTATGAGGCTGTCACAAATGTGTCTGAAATGCAAATCAGGGCAGCAGCCCTTCAGGAGGCTGTGAAGGTGCCTTCTTCCCCTTCTGGCACAGCCTGCATCACCCTGTGCTCCAGACAAACAGCCTGAGTCTCTTCTCTCCCTGCTAATATTAGTTTTCACCATCTTTCCTTCCCTCTTCTCCTTCTTTTCAAATGTCTGCCTGAACCCTCTAGTGTGTCAGCTTCCCCAGCAGTCACATGATATGCCAGAAAAAAGACACAATGAGACTAACTTCCAGACCCTCTGCTAACACTTGCTTTATACTGCTTCATTGAACCCTGGCAATAGCCCCTTCGTAAAGTTATTATTTCTACCCCCCTCATTTTACAGATTAAAAAATCAAGGCTTCAGGAGATTAAGGAATTTATGGAAGGTCACAGAAGCAGCAAGTACAAGAGCTGTCTTCACACTCAGGACTGCTTTGCACAAACACCTGTCCATATTAGTATTATCCTATGGTGACATTAAGTAGCTCATAGCTAAGTGAGGAGGGTGAACAGGCACATGGACCATTAGAAACATCACGCAAAACACAGTGCTAGAATGAAGCACAGAGTCATGGGAACATGAAGTTGAACCTGTCGCAGCTTAGCAGACAAGGAACTGGGGCTGTGGGCAAAGAGGGAGGGTTCATGGGAAGGGTGAGGCTGAGGCTGAGGCTTAAGGAGAAACAGGAAATGGACACGTAGAAGACAGAAATAAAAATATGTTCTGGGCAAAGATAACATTGCATTGTTTAAATCATGGATGTGTGTGAGAAAGAGAAATCTTCTGGGAGCTACTAACAGTTTACTAGGAGACAGCAGAAATGGTATATTAGTAAGCACTAAGAATAGGATTGCAGGACAATTGTCCATAAAATACTTAGAGGATTGTTATAATGGAGTTTTTGTGGAAGTGCAAAGATAATGGAAAAATGATAAGCTATCGATGTTCCCTAGACAATTATGGGGCCAGAGAATGTGTGAGCTGAGTGGGTGGAGACATTCTATACTGTGGACAGTTGAGGAAGCCACTGCAGAAAGTATGTCACATATATTTTAGAATGCAGAGCTGGGAAGCAGCTGTGAATCCATGTGCTTGCACATGTGTGTGCATGCATAAATGTGCATACCTGTTCAGGCCTGGGTGTGTTCATGTAAGAGTGTATACTCAAGGGCCTAAGGGCAGGAAGAAAAGAGGAAAGATGGAGGAGAGTGCTGCTGGAGGGCCAGGACAATTGGATGAGGGTCTGCCATTTGCTATGACTAACTTTAAAATAAAGGAGTGGTTGTGAGTTCCTCAGTGGTTGGATGGGGATCCCAAATGAGGTGGATTCATGTGGCAGAGAACCCAACCAAAGCAGCTGGTGAAGGAATCACAGCACATGAGACATCTGCCTGCCTGAGTTTATGGATCTGAGCAGTCAGCACTCATGGTGCAAGAAAACAGACTGAGGCTCTTCCCTTGTGGGACAGCTGGAGGAAAATACTAGCGCACATGGGCCAGTGATTGAACAACGCAAACCCAGCTGTAATTAAATGTGAAGCTATAAGATGCTAGCCATTCTGAATCAGTTTGCAGAAAAATCACATTAGCAAGAATATAGACTCTGATGGGAAGTTTAAGAAAGGGAACTGGGAGGAGAAGGTGTGCTCTATCATTGATGAGTCGTGTCTGAGTACAGAGAAAGGGAGGATTCCTACTCTGTGCTATGTGCTGTTACATCGGCTAGTGCATTTCATCCTCAGAACCACTCTCTGTGATAAGCTATTCTTCCCACCTTATGGATAAGGAAATTATGAAGTTTTTGAAGCTAGTCCATGCCAGAGCCAAGTTGAGCTTGTTGAGCTGTTGATGCTAAGCTGTTCCAGGCCTGGATCTCCAAGATGCCTGAGCTATCTCCCCAAACCAGCTCCAGTTAGGGATGATGTCCATGCCATGGAATGTTTGGTTACAGCTGTTTTTATCTTGGACACCATTTCACTTGTGGCACCATTAGCAATGCCAGGTGCCAGCCACACCACCCTAAGAGCTCCACATGCCAAATAACCTTCACCTGGCATGCTCTCTGGCCAGTGACAGAGACTATCTGCTGCAGGTGCCTGTAATGCCCAGGGGGCATCAATGGGAGCCCGCCTATGCCCCAATCAGGACCAGGATACTGGCAGGATAGAGCATGGTCCTGTTTTTTGTTCTTTGAGGTAATTATTCATCCCACTGACTTTTTAGGGTTTGGGCAAGACACTCGGGATAACTCTGCCAGTATTCAACAGTGTTTGTCCAATGGGAGCAAAACATCCTGCTACAGAACACCAGATACACCACCATGGAAAGGTTGTTGGAAAGTACATAGATGGGCAAAAACATCTGGGGATATCCAAACATATCCAGACCTGGTGCCAGTCCCTCTTTCATGGGATCCTTGTGACAGCCCTGGGAGAACAGTCCTAATTCTTAGGACCCTGGGAGGTAAGGTGAATTCCCCAGAGAATTAGAGACTCATACCAATTTATGCAGGACCCTACAGCTGGTCATGAGCAGAGCTGATCACGTATGCCAGGCTGTTCTGGCTGAAGTCTCGTTCTAAACATCAAACCTCTTAAGCAGAAAAAACAAGGGAAGCAACACAGTGCAGTTCAGGTGCTATCACACCAGGAGTCCAGGGCCTGGATTCTGGACCCAGCTCAGGGAACACGGCACTTCCTTGCTGTTAGGAGAACTCATGCTGGAGTGGCAGGGCAGGGAAGGAGTTCAGAACCTGGGCAATGGAGTCAGAGTGTGCTTTCAAATATCACTCTATGTCTTGCTAGCTCTGTGGCCGTGGGTAAGCTACCTAACCTCTCTGTGCTTCAGTGTTCTCATCTACACAACAGGAATATTTATGCATTGAGTGAATTCAAGCAGAGCACTGAGCATAGTGCCAGTCTGTGGGAAGCATCCATTAAGTGTTAGCTACTGTTATGAACTTCAGTTTCCCCAATGACTAAATGAAAGAATGATGCTATGCCAGTGCTTGTAAACTGCCAACCTGCATGCCCAGTCCAGAAGTGGCTGGTTTGGCTAGCCTGCTGTTTGCCTGCTTTGAATCTGCATTTTTTTTTTAGCCTGGGCCTGTGATTTCTGGGTCATCATAGTCTCAGCACTCTGGTCTTAGACCGACATTTACATTCTCTGCTTAGCCCTGTAAACACTGTGATGGAAACCCGCTGGACAAGATGATCCATCAGGCCTTTTCCTGCTGTGATATTTCACGATTCTATGGCCTGGGATGGAACTAAAAGACATCTTGTTTAGGATTCTCTCTTCCAGAAAAGCAGCATCATGGACTTTTTTCTCTGAGACACAGCTGTTTTCTCTGAAACCTAGAATCTCATTTTGCAGTGTCTGTTGGGACTCAGGGCTACCATGGGGAGGATCTCACAGAGAACAGACCTCTAATGATTAAAATGTAGTGTGCTCAGACACCAGGAGCTTTGCCTCTGCAGAGTGCTGGCAGCCACCTCCTCAGAAGCAGGGACCCAGGGAGCTTGTCCCCAAGTCACACCAAGGCTACAGCCACACTGCACCCAATGGGGCAAAGCAAATCAACCACCTTCGAAGGCACCAGCTCAGGTCATTGTGGGCTTTTCTGACTCTTAACAACATAATAATGTCCCCACAGTGCCTCGGGATCAAAGGTAATGCACAAAATGTAGCCACAAACCCAAAGCACAGCCAGTGTCTTCCTCTATGGGAGAAGAGAGATTTCCAGCAGGAAGAGCCAATGATTAATTTTAGGTGGAAGCTGCTTGCCATTCTTCAAGAGAAATGAGCATTCCAAGAGAACCCTCAAAGGACTATATTATTCCAAGATGGTGGTCTCTTTGCCTGCTGTCTCTCTAGACTACTATGTCTGCCAAAAACAAGGTTCTCCCTGGAATGGTTTCCTTCTGCCATGTTCACAGGGCATCCAGGCCAGGTAGGAGGAACACTGCCTCATGTGTTTCCTGGATTCAGAGCCGGGCACATCAGGACCAGGCTGTACCTGAATCTTTGCACTGAAATCCCAAGAGTCACTCAGCAGATGTTGCATCCTGATTTGTTTGAGTGGATGAATGATGTATAAGACACATCTCACTGCCTCATCTGTGTTTTACTCTCCTTTCTCCTATTCCAGAGACAGTAGTCAGGTCAACAAACAGGGATACCTACAGGTCTCTGTAAAAGTATTTCTGATGTTCCTTCATGGGTTTGGCTAAACAGGCTAGAAAAGTAAAAGCAAAAGGACCAGAGGGCGCTTGGCTTGAGGAGACCCCCAGGTAGGAGAGGGCTCCAATGCCAGGATGGGGGGCTTCAGGGACCACACGACTACAGTGAAAGGAGCCGCTGGGCCAGCAAGGTGGCTGTGGGTGGAGCCATCTCAGCTGAACCCCCCCTCCCTCCGCCCTGCACACTGGATCCCCAGCTCCCTCCATAATACTCCTCCCCACACACAAGGCCAATGCCAACCGGAGACAGGCTCCCTTCTCCTTCCAAACCATAGGGCTCCTCTCCCAGGAAAGAAGCCATGTTCCCCCATGCCTGAACTGAGCCCTGTATGACATTTTTCCTGATGCCAGGGCCTAATGGGTAATGTGGCCTACCAGAAGAGGGCTGCACTGTGTCGTAGGAAGCATGACATCCGCCATGCTGCCGTGACGAGGTTCTCTGTGCGAGGTTGGGATGAATTCTGACCATGAAGCTGTCTGGACAAGCCCTTCATGGGTCCCCACTCTCCTCAGGATGAAGGGATCCCTCCAGATCTGACTCTTTAGGCCTCGAAGGACTTGTCCCACTTAGTCCTCCAGCAGCCGCTCCTATACTTTATGTTCTGTCCCGTGCAAGATTTTGTTTCCCAAGCCCACAGTGCTCTCTCCTGCCTCTGGTCCCTCTCATATGCCACATGGAACAGTTCTCCTTCCTAAACATGTGGACAACTCCTCACATTCCACATCTTGGGGAACATATCACTACCTTCAAAATTCTGTTCAAGATATTACCCCTGCGATGGGTTGGAATGCATCTCCCAAAGTAAATATATAGCATCCTAAACCCTAGTACCTATAAATTTGATCTCACTTGGGGAGTCCTTATCAGAGGTCATCAAGTTAAATGAGGTAATTAAAGTGGCCCTACTCCAGTACCACTAGTGTCCTTATGAAAAGGAGAAATTTCCACACAGATACCTACGCAGGCAGAATGCCATGTGTAAAATGAAGGCAGAGAGCAGGGTAATGCATCTACAAGCCAAAGAACACCAAAATTGCCAGCCACTGTCAAACGCTGGGGGAGAGGTGAGAACAGATTCCTCCCTCACAGCCCTCAGAAGAAATCAGCTCTGCCCACATTTTGATCTTAGACTTTCAGCCTCCAGAACTGTGAGACAATAAATGTTGTCTAAACCACTCAGTTTGTGATACTTTGTTCACAGTACCCCTAAGAAACTAATACAACCCCCATGTGCCCTGACAAACACAGAAACTTCCCTAATCATGGTACATGTCTTGCTGTGCTCTACTGAGTCACTTCTCTGCCTGCTCCTCTGAATTGTCAACTGCCACTCCGTGAAGGTGGAGACCATGCTTTCTCCCCCACTTTTTATCTCCAGAGCCTGACACAATGTCAGGTACATGATAGGAGCAAATGATCTCTTTATTATAGAAATGTAAGAATGCATGAGTGAATAAATGAATAGGATGATTTCTGGTCATAGACAACTGTTGCAACATAGTCATTATGTTGGTCACAAGGTAATGTTACTGTAGCACTGTTACTCCACCAATGCCAGCCCAATCCAGGTATTGAATGTGCTCCATACTGCCTGCTGGATGAATAAATGAATAGATGAGTCAATTAACCTGTAAAGAGACACCTCCCAGAGTATAAAAGGCACAGTGTCCTTTCCAGCGTGACTTCATTCCTGGTGCCATGCTTCTTGAGAGGAACCTTGCCATATGGAATATTCACTCAATGTTGATGTGCAGCAGAGCATGACATGAAGGCACTGAGAGGCCTGGGAGGGAGCTCTTGACTGGGAGTCAAAAGATCACAACATCCTTGGGCAATTAGTCTGAGAGTCAACATGTGAGAGCCTCCAGTAAGAAGAGTCATGCTTTTAAAAGAATGCCTACTATATGCCAAGCTCTGGGTAGAATCCTCATGACACCCATGAAGAGCAAGTATGAGCATCTCTATTTTCCAATGAAGAACCCAGACATTTGAGATAGGTGACTTGTCTGTGGTCCTGTAGCCAGTAAGGGGTAGCAAAGATTTCTGCCTAGCAGTGCCTACCTCAAAAATGCTCTTCCCTTAGAATCACAGCATGACTTTAAGACTAACCTTACATCTCAGACTTTTCCATCTCTGTTTCCAGTTTTTTATCTTTTGTAATGTCTGAATGTATTTATGTCTTATTATCCTGCATGGTTTGAGGAAGCATTGTCAACGTACCAGCCAATATTAGCTGTGCTTGGAGAACACAAGCAATGAGCTCAGTCTCTTCACTGACAGCTGAGCTTGAAGCCACAGGCATGGGTACCTTGGAAGTGGCAGTGGCAGCAATATTAGAATCTCAGGTTTCATTTCCCACAAAGGAAATGAAATCCAGGAGGGCACAATAGGTCCCCTCTCTACTTGAAGTCTTTCCTTTCAACTTTTCAACAGGAATGTCTTATTAAGTGATGTATGTTAATGAAAAACATTGGATTTGATTCAAATAAGCTTACATTTGAATCCAAGTTTTGCTTCACACTAGGTATGTGGACTGTTTTCTGCCTCAGTTTCCTCATAAGCAATCAGAACTTAATGTGGTAAAAATTAAGTGATGTAATTTGTGGAAAGCACTTAGGCAGTTTCTAGTACAGAATATATTGTATAACACAGTATATATTCACACACAGACTATATAGTATATACTGTATATTAAAATGCAAGTAATTCCTCAATAAGTGATATGTCATTATTAGAACTGTTATTATTAGTGCTACTGTTGTTGTTGAGGTAATTTCCCTTACAGGGTTGGGGAACCAGGTGTGACTGATATTTAAGTAGACTCCTTCTCTGTTGGACAAATATACTCCAGTTTCCTTTCCACACAAGCAAACCCCAACAGCTCCAGGCTCACACCTGGGCAGTGACTAGCCCACCACACATGTTTACAGCTGTGGGGTTCAGGATGAAGGGCGTCAACCTACAGATCCAAAGTCCTCTAAAGAGCTACCCTGGTCCACCCTCCCATGTTTCCCTCCTTCTTCCCATGATCCTAAAGGGTTAACATGATAATTAAAGCATGGGATCCTAATTCTTATTATATTAATTAAACTGAAAACTGCAGATGGTGTTTAATAACAACTTAGTCCCAGTAGATTCCAGGCACTTTACCTAAATCAAACATATCATAAAGCTGGCATGAGACTCAGAGAGTCTGGCCCTGCCACATCTGGCCAGGGACACATGTTTTCACCTAGAGCAAAAGGAACACACCATCTCTATTACTTATGCAGATGTGGTCTTAAATTGCTTGACAGTCTGATTCCACCCCACCATCTTCTGGAGCCAAAAATAAAGGAGTATTGATTGCAAAGATTAATAACAGAGCTTAAGAAGGAAAATGGTGCAAAACACCTTTTTTCTCTCCCTTCGTGATATAAACGCCTGCCACCCCTGCAACCTAATTTTGTCACCCAGCACACAGGAGTGTATTAATTAAAGTGACACCAAGGACAGGAAAATCTGAGCTCTTGGGGTGATGACTGGAAATACATAAATATGCATCTCCAAGCTGTCTCGGGAAGGGAGGCACGTTGCCAGGCAAGATCAGCATAATTCCACCAAGGGGAGGGTGGAGAGGAGTGTGCACAGCTCACCCCTGGAGGTCAAGGCTCTTATTCTGGCAAATGTCTCCTAAACCCAAAGAAAGAAACTAGACAAAGAGCAAATAAGTGATTTTTCTACCCCGTCTGTAAAGAACTACACCACCACTTTTGTAAACGTCCTCTGATATGGTCTGGAGGGAGCTAATATGGAATGAATATTTATTATGCACCAAATTTCCAGACTATACTGACAGAGATAGAGTGGTGCCATTTTATAGGCAAGGACACTGAGGCCCAGCATGGTTAGTCAATGTCTCAGCCAGTATTGAAAGCCAGGTTTCACTAAAACCACACCCCTACACTGATCTGCTGAAACAGAAGGCATGAAAGAACAGGGTGAAATGAACAGGCGTTTCTCGGGGGCCAGCCCTAGAACAGTTCTCCTGGTGGGTGTGGATAGGGACCTCTCTCCAGGGTCAGCACGTCCTTTGAAAGGGCCATTTCTTGCTGCCATCCCTCCCACCGGCAGAGGGTGCACTGGGACTTTGATGCCTCTCCCCATCGGGGGCAAGTACCTGCAACCTTGGGTGGAGACGTAAGAGATTTAGTTGAGGTTGGCTTGTAAGGCATGAGGGGATAGGGGATGATTTTAGAGGTGCTCATTTTACATTTTTATTTAGGTGAACTTCATTGTAGTCAATAAACCAGTTTCAACAGCCAACTGTACTTTGTGACTGATTTTGGTTACTACAGGGGACATGACTTCAGCTCATCCCGAGCTTTCCCACTGTCATCATTACCTGTTGGGTATCTCCACCTGGACATCTACGGGCATCTAACACTTACCTGGTCTCAACTGGACCTTCTTCTGCCTACCCAAGCTGGCTCCTCCCCCGTACAGCTCACATCAGGTGCAGGTGTCCCCATCCACCCAGGTCTCACACTAACACCTGGGCTGCCTTGCCCCTCACTCTGGCCTTTCTCCCACCTGTCATATTCCAACAGGCCTGACTGAGTTGAGCCCCACAATATTTCTCAGATCTCCCTACTCCTCCAACATCAGCGCTACTGCCCTAGTCCAGGAAATGCAGAGAACATTCATTAGGCTGTAAAGAGAGGGAACTAAGCAGAGGCAGAGAGGAGCAGACACACAGAAGAGAACCCAGGATCACTGATAACAGCAAAGTAGTGAAGACCTCACTCTCTGCAGTTATGTGATTGGCGTGACTGTCTCCAGCGTAAATCTGCACCCACATCTAGCATATGGGAAGCCCATCTATTCTTTATCTGCTCTTCTTCCTGGGAAAAATTTCCCCCGCATCCTCTGGGACTTCCAGGTAGAGGCAGGCATTCTGATATGTACCAACTCTTTCTAAAATCACACACACACACACACACACACACACACACACACACACACACACAGAGAGAGAGAGAGAGAGAGAGAGAGACACGCACAATGTCTGTTATTTGTTAGCCTACTCCCCTAGTAGGCTGTTAAAGAAAAAAGAATAAACACAAACAATAGAAGATTATTAGCGAGTTCTTACTATGTATAGGGCAGTGTTCTGAGTATTTACAGAACAATGCTTTTAGGTTGGCCCTATCATTATTCTCAGTCTACAGAAGAGGAATCTGGAGCCCAGAAGGTTAATTAGCTTGCCCAAAGTCACACATCCCTTCAATGTCGGATCCAGGATGTGAGCTCAGGCTGTCTGGCTCCCGCACATGGACTCCTAACCATGTTCCTGCACTTTAAGTTCATGGTCTGGCTTCTTCCCCAGTGTGCCCCCAGAACTGAGCACAGCCCCTAGCACATGGTAGGTGGTCAACAAAAACTTTGTGAGTGAATGAGTGGATGAGTCCAGCCTGTTCGTGTGTATCATTGCTGTAAACCCTGATAACTAGTCTAGTAGTATTCTGTTCCCAGCTGTCTGACTAGGCTTCCCCGTTCTGCAGGAAATGACAGCTCCCCTTGCCCTCCTTTTCTATGGATTCATGCTGAGCCAGTGCTCTCCCTGGAGGGCACCCACCATTCCCCCATCCCTAAGCCCCAGGCAAAGGCCAGCCATGCAGAATCACATACCATCTCACCTGCTGAGTTCTACCCGTTTTCAGAGGAAAATCCCCAGCTAACCTGCTCTGTACTGTGACTGTTGTTATTATGAGATAATGAGCATTAGCCATGTGAGGGCATCGGCACGTGCATTCCACAGCCTGTCAGACACAGGAGACTGGGGATGCTTCCATAGGGAGGCTCGGAGAGGGATCCCAGGGAAGGAAATGCAGCCTCAACCTGGCCCTTCCTGGCCAAAAACAGAAACCAGAGTAAAAGAAAGAAATGCACATAGACAGCAGGCAGATTCATTCCATATGTGAGCAATGGATCATGTGCCTCTGACTCTGTGTGCGTGCGTGTGTGTGTGTGTGTGTGTGTGTGTGTGTGTGGTTGGCTACCCCTGAGTGGGCATCTGTGGGCTGATGTGTGTCCTCTCTGTGTGGAGCTCTGAAGTGGAAGCAGGAAAATGTGCCTGTTCTTGACTCCAGATTAAATTTGTCCTGCTTTTCTTAGTGTGTGGAGCCAAGAGAAGCCACTTCTGAGATGTCCTTTAGACACTACTGTTTAAGGTGAGAGTTTGAACTAAGTTGTCAATAAGCTAACAAACTGTCAGAGCGGGAGGCAAGTTTAGAAATCTTCTCACAAAATCCCCTCATTTTATAGACCTAAAAAATGAGACCCAGAAAGCAGTCACTTTCCAAGGACACACAGCTAATGAGTCTGCCGGGACTCTGCCCACACTCAGTGGACTTTGCACAATGCCTGAGGGACTGCTAGAAAACCTGCCATTGCTTAAAGGCAGAATTTATCTCACAGTTCAGCAATGGCAGTAAGACACTGCTTCTAAAGGCAGGTCACCAATATTCAGGCTCTATGTTGCACATCAAAAAGTCACATTGGTTGCTGTGTTCTCAACAGCTCATGATCCTTCCTGTGAGTCCTCTAAGTCAGGACAATGGAGTGTGCTCAAGGGGTCCAGATCTCAGGAAGACAGAGAGAAAAAAAAGTGACCTGCAGGACACATTGCCAACCACTGTGGACTTGCACTGGAAAAGCCAGGTGTTTGAAAAACATTATCCAAGTCAGAAATCCCCTTGGTTCCACCAGAGGATGACACACAGGCTAATCACAGGATTCCCCACTCTAGGCCTGAGTAAGCATGTGGCCCAAACCAGGCCTGACTTGTCTTCCATGTCCAATGGCTATTCATAACCATTACCCACATGCAGGGCACTGTCTTCTTTGTTGAGTCCACCAAGCCCACTCCAAATGCAGTGGGTTAAGTAAGCAGTGCTGGAGGATGGTAGGAGCTTCCTATTTATTGAGGAGCCCCCATGAGCCAGGCAATGTGTAGAGCACTTACAGAGAGCATCTCTTCACAATCACCACCTGTGGGGAAGTCAATGTTATATCACAGAGGAGTGAACTGGAAACCTGAGAGGGCTCCAAGGGCCCCTTTGGGGATTTCAAATGTGGACAAGTTGGCTGGGAAAATTGAAAGCAAAATACATCTACATAGAGCAGAGTTCACACTTTCTGAAGCCCGTGGCTTCCTCCTCCATACCCACACCCTCACCCTGACTCGGACCCATTTTTCATCCATGACTTCCTCTTGAATCTCCTTTGACTCCCAGCCGCACTTCTCATGACTTGCCCTGCTCTGTAGGTCCTTATTTGGCCCATCCTTAGATCAGACTGTCTAGGGAAGGACTGCTAGCTCCCATCCCCAGATGGATCTTATCCTGAGGCCCCCTTCTGTGTCCTGCTCCAACTGGAAGCCACCTTTAATATTTTCATTCCATGCAGTAACTTAGATTACTAAAACGGAAGCTCTTTCAACCAAGTTTACTATTTAATGTCTGAGCCTGAAGTATCAGCAATCAGTGAACGGAGCCTAGGGAAAATGGACTGCTCTGACTTGATTCTGCTTTTCATGCAGCATCATATTCTGCTGTGTTTTGGCTTACAGTGAGGAACGCTGACACACCTGCATCATAACAAGGTGTTTTGTTTTCTTTAAAAATGTGATACAAATATGTTTTTCTAGTTAGTTTATTGAATTGTCTTTCTTGACTTTTTCATTCAGAAATACATATTTATGATTTTTCAAAAATAGTTCATTAATAAATACATCTGGGAAATGCTGAACACGACAGCCCTTCTTGGAGACTTACAGTGCATAATAACACAGGAAAGGCTGAAAAGCCCTTTAAAGAAAACTTTCAACTTTATTTCACCCATCTTTTTCCATCTTCAGAAAACAGAGCTACTAGAAATCCACTTGGGAAATGATGTTGTGTAGATGATTCAAAGACCGAAAGGCTCTGAAATGGGCACCAATGCTGAGACTTGAATTAGAAACAGAGCAATGAGGATTCTGCCTGCCCCCAGAATGGGATTTCAATGGCTTTTTAAACAAGCCCATTGTATTTCCATCTTGAATAATTAGCTGAAGGAATACTGCTTTTCAAGAAAGGGACACCAGGGAAGAAAGATACCTCAGAAAAAAGGGTCAGAAATGACATCAGAAGTTTAAAATAGCACCTAGACCCAAACAAACACGAAGACACAGTCTCTTTTGTCTATAAAGACAAAATTGAGGATGACTGCAAGTGGGAGAAGAACGTGCGAGTCGCTTGAAGCCCTCTCATCTCAGGCCCTGCATCTTCATCTCCTGTTCATGGCCAACTGGCTTCTGTTTCCACCCTTCAGCCCACAGAGTCCTCCATCTTGCTGGGTCACTAGACTACACAGACCACCACCTCTGGAAACTGCCCCAACCTACATGCCCAACTTGACAATGCTTGACCATGGTTCACCTCTTCATTTTCATTGCTTATTGCAAATTCTCTTCCCTCCGCTCTGCCTATGCCCATCCACTCATAGATGGTTTGCCACTCCTCCCTTAACCTCTGGCCTTCTTACTCGCATAGGGCTGAGATAAGCACCTCCAGGTTGCCGAAATAGAAATCTCCTCCTCTGAGAATGCCATCAGGCAATCCTCTTTTTCTAAAACCAGCTC
This sequence comes from Hylobates moloch, assembly GCF_009828535.3. Lineage (NCBI taxonomy): Eukaryota > Metazoa > Chordata > Mammalia > Primates > Hylobatidae > Hylobates > Hylobates moloch. Next base: position 79,614,826 of record NW_026652278.1, read on the forward strand.
ACCTCCTGACTTCCCTATGTCCTGTGAGGACACTGCCACCCTCAATCCCCCAAATATAAAGTCTTAGGACTCTTTAATCCTTTCTTTTCCTACCTTTGCCTTGTTAAGTCAACAGAATTCTACTGCCAACACCCTCCTTTCTTTTCATTTCTACTGACACTCTCTTAGCTCAGTTTCTTTCCCTGTCATCTGAATATGGTAGTACAGGCTTACCACCTTTTATTGCACTTTGCAGTTATTGTGTTTCTTACAAATTGAAGGTCTGTGGCAACCCTGTGTCAAGCAACTCTATCAGTGCCATTTTCTAATAGCATGTGCTCACTTCATGTCTCCGTCACATTGTGGTAATTCTCACAATATTTCAAACTTTTAAAATTATTACTATTATTATTATATCCATGATCAGTGATTTTTGATGTTACTATTGTGATTCTTTGGGGGCCACAAACTGTGCCCATATAAGATGGTGAAGTTCATCAGTAAATGTTGTGTATGTTCTGACTGCTCCACTGACCAGCCGTTCGCTCATCTCTGTCTCTCTCCTCAGGCCTCCCTATTCCCCAACACATAACAATATTGAAATTAGGTGATTAATAATCTTAAAATGGCCTGATTGAAAGGAAGAGTTGTACATCTCTCATTCTTGATCAAAATCTAGAAATGATTATACTTATTGAGAAAGGGATGTTGAAAGCCAAGATAGGCCTCTTAGCCAGTCAGCCAAGTTGTGAATGCAAAGGAAAAGTTCTTGAAGAAAATTAAAAGTGCAACTCCAGTGAACATACGAATTATAAGAAAGCAAAAGAGCCCTATTACTGATATGGAGAAAGTTTTAGTGGTCTGAATAGAAGATCAACAGGACATTCCCTTAAGCTAAAGCCTAATCCAGATCAATGCCCCAACTCTCTTCAGTTTTAATGAAGCCTGAGAGAGGTGAGGAAACTGTAGAAAAAAAGCTGGAAGCTAGCAGAGGTTGGTTCATGAGGTTTAAGGAATGAAGCTGTCTCCATAACATAACAGTGTAAGGCAAAGCAGCAAGTGCTGATGGAGCAGCAAATTATTCAGAAGATCTAGCTAAGATCATTGATTTAAGTGGCGATACCAAATAACCAATTTTCAGTGTAGATGCAATGGCCTTTTATTGGAAGAAAACACCTTCAAAGCTTTGAAGAGCAGGCTGATTTTCTTGTTAGAAAACAAAGCAGCTCATGACTTTATGTTGAAACTAATGTTCGGTGACCATTCTGAAAAGCTTAGGACCCTTAAGAATTATGTTAAATCTACTATTTCTGTGCTTTTTTTTTTTTTTTTTTTTTTGGATGGAGTCTCCCTCTGTGGCCAGGCCAGAGTGCAGTGGCACAATCTTGGCTCACTGCAACCTCCACCTCCCGGGTTCAAGCGATTCTCCTGCCTCCACCTCCTGAGTAGCTGGGACTACAGGCACCCACCACCATGTCCAGCTAAGTTTTGTATTTTCAGTTGAGATGCGGTTTCACCATGTTGGTCAGGATGGTCTTGATCTCTTGACCTCATGATCTGCCCACCTCAGCCTCCCAAAGTGCTGGGATAACAGGCATTAGCCCCCATGCCCAGTCTCTGTGCTCTGTAAATGGAACAACAAGGCCTGTATGACAGCACATCTGTTTACTGAATATTTTAAGCCCACTGTTGAGATCTACTGCTCAGGAAAAAAAAAAAGATTCCTTTCAAAATATGATTGCTCATTGACAAGCACCTGGCTACCCAAGAACTCTGATGAAGACGTACAAGGGGATTAATGTTGTCTTCATGCCTGTTATTACAACATCCATTGTGCAGCCCATGGATCAAGGTATAATTTTGACTTTCAGGTTTTATCATTTAAGAAATATACTTCATAAGGCTGTAGCTGCCATAGATAGTGATTCCTCTGATGGATCTGGGCAAAGTAAATTGAAACCTTCTGAAAAGGATTCACCATTCTAGGTGCCACTCAGAATACTTGTAATTCATAAGAGGAGGTCAAAATATCAACATAAACAGGAGTTTGCAAGAAATTGATTCCAACCCTGATGGATGACTTTGAGAGGTTCAAGACTTCAGTGGAGGAAGTAACTGCATATGTGATAGAAATAGCAAGATAACTAGAATTAGAAGGGGAGCCTGAAGATGAGACTGAATTGCTGCAATCTCATGATCAAACTTAAATGGGTGAACATTTGTTTCTTACAGATGAGCAAAGAAAGTGGCTTCTTGAGATAGAATATACTCCTGGTGAAAATACTATGAACATTGTTGAAATGACATCAAAAGGTTTAGAATATTCCATAGATATAGTTGATGAAGAAGTGGCAAGGTTTGAGAAGTGTGACTCCAATGTTCACAGAAGTTCTACTGTGAGTAAAATGCTATCACACAACACCACACGCTACAGAGAATTCTTTCGTGAAAAGAAGAGTCAACTGATGTGGCAAGTTTCACTGTTGTCTCATTTTAAGAAACTGCCACAGCCACTCCTACCTTTAGGAATACCACTCTGATCAGTCAGCCGACATCAACTTCGAGGCAAACCCTCCACCAGCAAAAAGATTACAACTCACTGAAGGCTCAGATGGGGGTTAGTACTTTTTAGCATAAGGTACTTTAAAATTAAAGTACATATATTTTTTAGACATAATGCTATTGAATACTTAATAGACTACAGTATAATATAAACATAACTTTTATAGGCACTGGAAAACCAAAAAATTCCTGTGACTTTATTTATTGTAATATTCACTTTATTGAGATGATCTGGACTTGAACAAATTCCTCTCAGATCACTCTTCTTAATTAATAGATCCATTTTTTAACCTTAGGTTAAAATGAGTTTGCTCATCTTTCACTTTTTCCACCTTTCTCTACCTGACATAGCAGGTTTAGATGGGACCAGTTTATTGTAATATTCACTTTATTAAGATGATCTGGACTTGAACAAATTCCTCTCACATCACTCTTCTTAATTAATAGATCCATTTTTTTAACCTTAGGTTAAAACGAGTTTGCTCTTCTTTCACTTTTTCCACCTTTCTCTACTCGACATAGTAGGTTTAGATGTGACCAGTTCAGATGCGACGTCCTTTGTGTTTCCTTCTATCCTTATTTCCAACGGGATAGATAAGCTTGCTTTTCTCTCTGGGCTTCTTCTTTGGCTTGTGTGCTGTGACTTGCCCAAGAGTTACAAAGCTGTGGGCTCATCTGTTCTCCCGCTGTGTTCGCCTAGGGAACAAAGCCTGCCTCTTTCTCCATTTGGTTCTAGATGTCCCATAGAAAGCCCCCCTCAGAACAGGTGCCCAAGAAATGTGTGTTAAGAATAAATCCAATGAATAAGAACAACTTCAGCATACCCCACTGCACATCTCAAAGTTCAAGACAGACAAACTACAACAGTCTTATTTGAGAGATTAATGGAATATAAAAGCTTGTATTATATCTTTTGTGACATTTTAGAATATTCCAAGAATCATCATATAGATTACATTGATTGATCAAGATGACTATCCTATGAAATCAACTGCAATTAACTATCCGCATTTGAAAGATGAGGATCTGGAGGCTCTGAGAGGTTAAGGGTTATTCAAGATCACAGAGTTAATATTTTGTGGTGCCATATCACCTGTTCTTTCTGCCACACAACTTAGTACAAGAGAAGTTAAGAGTGAAAATTGCAGCTTTTTTTTTTTTTTTGGTGTGCAGCATAAATTCATCCACAGCAGAGTCAAATGGATTACCTGACACTGACATGCCCAGTGTATGCTAATGAGAAGCTCAATCATTATTAATGCAAATTATAACCAAAGACTCACTACGTCCTTTATCCCAGGAGGAGACATATGTAGGACAAACTCTGGGCATGAAGCTCAGAAATTTAGAGTATCGTTCGGCTTAAACTGCTCATATATTCCACTGGAGTTTATTGGAAATTATTTTTTAGGGCTCATTTCTGGGTTCATGTTCAGTGCACTATCAATAGCTTCACAGCTGTTTTGGAGAAGATAAGAGACCATCCATCAGGTTCAATGCTGCTGGTTTGTGTCATTTCCTCTTAGGAAAATTGCCCAGAAAAAAAAGAAACCTATTCCCAGGGAAAGTTTTAAGAAATTATGCATACTCTTGGAGGGTCTAGAAGATACCTACTGATGCTGTCTACCCTGGGGCTGCAAACACGTGAGCTATGCGGCTAGGAGGGATTGATGAGGCACATTAGGGCTAGCAATGAACTCTGCATGGTAAGTCTAGAATGGCAGTGCTCTTCTCCTCTCCTTTCTTTTCCCTCCACCCACCAGCTATTCCAGATCTTCCTAGGCCAAAGGACAATGAAGATCTCAGCCTGGGGCAAAATAATGCAGGAGGAGCTTGAACCTACCACAGGGATCCAGGATGACTCCTGGTGAGAAAGGCTGCTTTCAGGAATGACAGACATCTTACGTGTATCACTTGGGGAATTCATTGATTCAGTCCTTCAGACTATGCCTCATGTTCCTTAAGGGAGGTATCTGAGAAAATGACAAAGCAATCTACTTAAAATGTGTTCGTGTAGTGGAAAATGAGCGCGTACCTTTCTTCCCATCTTTATCTCTCTCAAACAGAGGGAGACCATAAACACAATGAATTCAACACTCAAACTTCAGAGAGAAGAATAATGTTCTTTCAATGTCCAGAAGGACCCCTGGTATAAAATTGCCATGCAGCCTGGTGTGACATTAACCCACATAGACTAAATTGGAGGCATCAGCTTCAGGTGTTCATGAGAAGGACAGGTTTGCTTTTTGACAGATTAGGCAAAGTCATAGGGCAGGGGTGGTGTCCATGTTGCTTTGGGCGTTCCATGCACCTTGTGAGGGCTGGGACCTGCATGTGAAGCTGTAATTGGAAACTGAAGATTCAGTCAGGCCCTGGAGTCAGAATCCCCAAGGCCTTTGGCAAATTCTGCCTCCTGTCCTGCCTGTGTGACCAAGTGGTTTTCACTAAAAAGGCTGTGCAATGCCATAGGGATCACCTCCAGCAAGGAGATTTTCATGGCAGCAAAGAACATGGATATATCTTGAGTTTCTGCTTACGGAAGGGGGGTCAGCCAGACCTGTAGTGGACACTTTTAGCGTTTCACCTTGAATCTTTTTTGGAAGGTTGAGCCTGTTCCTCCTGTGAGTGCCAGCAGCTAATGGGGCAAGAACACTGCCCTCCATGGAGGGGAGCTGCCTCCCCTGGAGATGACCCCTGTCTTATCTCTTCCGCAGCCCACAGCCAGCAACTGACTGATATGAGAATGTCAAAGGCAGCCTCTTTGCCTCAGGATAGGATCAAATCTGTGGGGCCACTTGCAATCCAGAGTTCTTGTGGGATCAGGCTGGAGCTAGTTTCCACCTGATACCATATTCTTGCTTAGCACCTTTTCCCTGCCTCACTCTATTTCCCTCATTCTGCTTCTCTTGAGGTTCCCCCTCCACCCAAGAAAATGAAAACATTTGTGCTAGAGTCCTCAGCTTAGGTTCTGTTTGTAGGAATCCCAACTACAGGCAAGAAAGCTTCGCAGTCAAACACACCACAATGGAGATGCAGCTTCCGACGAGCCTCTCCTAGCCCTAGAACAGCAAAGGGAAGCTGGGAAGCCATGGACGTTCAAGTTGCAGAAAGCAATGAGGCACAGCACTGAGCACCTTGGAAGCACCCATTAAATCCTGGAGGTCTGACTTGATTGATAAAGCTCCATATTTTCATATGCTTGGTTATTTGCATGTCAGCATTTCTGTTCTCCTCTAAGTCCTCAGGGACCAGTCTCTGCAAGGACAATTAATTTCACTTGCTTACCAGATTTAAGCACAATTAGTCACTGGGTTTGCCATTAGTTAATGGCAGGCAGAGCTATCAGAACCATCATTTTTATGTTTGGGGTAGTAATAAAATAAATAAGGCCTTAGGAGAAAATGTGACCCTACAGTGGCTGCTGTTTGCAGATGAGCTGAGAAATTAATTTGTCGGCCCCTGTATTTGGACTGAAGATTCTAAACTGTCTTGATGATTTGGGAATGTGTGACAGAGCTCCTCTGATAAACTCAAAATGGGGCAAACTGATCCCCAAAACAGCTAGAGCCTCCTCAGTGCTAAGCCTGGAACCTATTTCTAAAACAAAATGTCAAGGGCCAAAGTATTCAACAGGATAAGAGATAAAGTGGGACTCAGGTAGGTAAGTTTTAATTAAGACCAGGTTCTGGGTGTGAGGGCTGCTGGCAGGCCAATAATGCACACCCAGCCAGCATGCCTGGCACACAGTGGCCAGCAAGCAGTGGGAAAAGGGACAGGCATGAGGCATCCTTGTGATTCAGTTGAGGGGGAGTAGGGATCAGAGCTCACTTAGTTCCTGGATGCATCAATACTGGGAATTGAGAAGAGAGAAAGGAAAGAGAAACAGTAACTTCAATGGAGCACCTATCATGTGCTAGATACATTCACATAGTTGTCTCTATTAACCTTTTCAACAGCGTTGTGAAGAAGGGACTGATATTTCTATCTAAAAGCCAGGGGAAACAAAGCCGAGAAGATACAAACCTACATCAGATGAATACCCAAGTCTACATGATTTTCAGCCCACCAAGGTTGTACTCTCAATACTTTTCTGGAATTGTAGTTAGATGGGACCTTCCCTGGAGAGAATGGAGTCATAGGTTTGACCAGAGTCTCCCCTATGAAGTAGTGTTTATGGGCGGAGCAGTGAGTGAAAAGAGGAGTGTTGAAGTTAAATAACCTCTAAGAAGATTCACGGAAGTGAGAAGAGCATGCACAATGGGCGGAGGTGAAGAAGGACATGCTCCATTTTGTAGCCTGGTGAGATTAAAGGGAAGTGAGTTCATAGAGTGCATCTTGAGACACTAGGGACAGACACGGTGCCAGAAATGCCCCAGACACCAAGAAAGCACCTGTGTCTACAGAAGAAGGGATTTAACTGGCACATGTATAGGCAGGATGCTGTATCTCATTCTTTAGTGACTTGGCACTCAAAAGGCAGGAATCTCATTTCTTCACCACCAGCATTCTGCCCCCAACAACCCTCAGACTCTAAGTTGGCCAAAGTTAAGGCAAGATATGGGGTGGCCTTCCTGGCTCCCGAAGAAGCATTTCAATTGAGGCCTCAGTTGAGCAGGAAGGTCAGGGTTCTGCTGGGAGGAAAGGGGAATGATCACCTTCCTGCTGGACAAGGTGCCCCAGGAGAAAAACTCAACCGGGATGCTTCAGCAGAGGAGTGATTTTTTGTTGTTGCTGATATCCTGAAGGAAAAGATCAAAAGCTAGACATAATTCACTAATCTCTCCTCCATCAGCCTCTTTCAAAGACAAATTCAAAGAGAATTACAGCTCTGGGCTGTGGTTCTCTTCAGCCCTTTCTCGTGCCCTAGGAGCAGAAATTGTTAACTGGGAAGAGTGGACTTCCCCAAGGTCCAATACCCAAAGATGAGGTCTAAAACTTGGCTGCTGTAGTTGGTGGCCCAGGGAGAGGTCCCATCGCCTCATGTGGTCTCTGCACCATATCTTTTCTCTACTTGAGTCTCAACATCATTTTCATTTTCTCTAGTCTCCTTAGAGACTTTGCCCCATCCATCAGCCCTTCTTTACCTTGCCTCTGGCTACCCTCTGTCTAAAGACATGATAAGGTCCACCTCATCCTAAAATAATTACTGTAACATCCAGATCTCCCTGGACACCTCCCTCAGCTCTGCCACCACCACCTCTACAAGCCTCTTCTCTCCCCTTCCTCTCACCATTAAAGTTCTCAATAATAATATGCCCTCACTTATGCAACTTTGGTTTGTACTCCTTGAAATTTAAATTACACCCTAAGCATGCAACTAAATTTTTCTCTCAATGGATAAAGGAGAGTGAACTAAACTCAGCCAAGTCCCACGCTGCTGCTTAACTTGCATCATTATAGGTAATCTACACCTGACATAAAACAGACTCTCAAACAACGCTGATGATTTAATTTGTCATTTAATCCAGTACTCTTTCTAGCTTCGCATGCCCCATCACATCTAGGGATAGAACATTCTTCTGCCATAACTACCACGACAGTAATTCTCAGTGGTGGTGGGAGGCAGAGTTTCAGAAGCCTCCAGGGAATTCTGCTTAGCAACCCCAGACAGATACATCCTTGAAATACCTACTCCTTGGAACAGCACAGCATCTCAGCTCCCAGGCTTCTGACCAAGCTCCCAAACCATGGATCTCTCTCATCTTCCTCTGCCATACCTTAAATATGACTCCTGTCAAAGGCTTTGTCTGAGCCCTCCTGATTTCTCAGTCTACAGTATATCCAGTAGGAATTCACTAACTCCCACAATGAAGAGTGCATATTTTTGCAGCGGACTTTGAAGGCTCTGAGTTTAGCAGCCCTGACTTTTCCCCAATCAACAGGCGCACATTTCCAGCTGTTCCTCAACCCAACCTAAATGGATCTGGGGAGGCCTGTTGGAGGAGGGAACAATTGAATTGACACTTGCAGGACAGATACAGATATCAATGCCCTGGAGAAGCAGAGGACTGGGGTCTTCCAGGCAGAAGGAACAAGGATGCAGAATATAGGATATGAGGTAGGGAGCCCTGGTCTGTTAGACTAAATGTCTTACTGGCAGGAGAATGGAAGTGGATGAGGCAAGAATGTTTCCAGAGAAAATACCACTCTGCTAGCTGAGAAGAAGCTACAAGAAGCTAGTGATAAAACCAAGGCAGAAAGTATTTAAAAACCAACATCAGGACCCATGACAAACCATCTGTAACAGTCAGTGGGGGGATATTAACACACTCCAGTGCCTGCCCTGAGGCAGCCCCACCCCCTGCATGATGCAGCATGACAGAATTATGCAGGCAGTGACCATGATGGGCCTAGGGAGAGGTGGTGGCCAGTGAGTGCAGGCAGGGCATCTCAGGCTCCTATGCATGCAGCACAGTCCCACGTCAGGCCTATACTAACAATCTGCTCCTGCTTTTGATGCCCAAGACTTCCTCCAGCCATTCCAAGGAAGCCCTGGAGTTCCTGCAAAATACTGAAGGGTAAACATGAGTACAGAATAAGTGTGTGTGCAGTGGCAAGGAGGTACAGAATGAGGCTGCAGGCAGATCCAGAAGGGCCCAGCTTAACACCCTTTGCCCTCCTCCTCTTTCCAGGTCACCTCCCACCAGTGTCCAACTCCATCAGTAACCCTCTGCTGTATTTCCTTTCTCCACTCCGGCTGCCCCTGGCGACCACACCCTCACTCCTTCCCTAGCCCAGGAGTCCACAGCTTCCTTCTCCAGCCTATTCACGCTGCTCATCTTCCCAAAGTACCACATGATCATGGCCAGCTCCTGATGGAAACTCTCATCCATCTGCCATTCAGCATAGAAATCCCTGACCTAAAAAATAGCTGATGCTGGTGAGGATGCAGAGAAAAGGGAATGCATATACATCGTTGGTGGGATGTAAATTAGCACAACCCCTATGGAAAACAGAATGGAGATTTCTCAAAGATCTAAAAATAAGACTACCATTTGATCTAGTAATCCCACTACTGGGTATCTACCAAAGGAAAGGAAGTCATTATATCAAAAAGATATGTGCACTCATGTTTATCACAGTACTACTCACAATAGCAAAGATACGGAACCAATCTAAATGCCCATCAACATGAGAATTATCTTTGACCAGATAAAGAAAATGTGGTACATATACACCAGGAACTACTACTCAGTCATAAAAAATAATAAAATCACTTTTGCAGCAATGTGGATGGAACTGGAGGTCATTATCCTAAGTGGAATAACTCAGAAATAGAAAGCCAAATACCACATGCTCTCACTTACAAGTGAGAGCTAAATAATGTGTACACATGGGCATAGAGAGTAGAATACCAGACACTGGAGACTCAGAAGGGTGGCACGGGGGTAAGGGAGGAGAAATTACCTTATGGGTACTATGTATTCTATTTGGGTGATGATTACACTAAAAACCCAGACTTTGTCACTATGCAATATATCCATGCATCAAAATTGCACTTGTACTCCCTCAATCTATAAAAGTAAAATTTAAAAAAGAAAGAAATCCCTGATCTTGTATTGCAGGCCCTCCATGATGGGGCCCAATCTCATGTTCAAGTTGGCTCCCCCCATGAGCCCTGTTCTCCACCTAATCTAAACCCAGGAAAAGAGCAAAGGAACTCTGAATCAGGTTCTCTGGCACCTCTTTCATGTCCAACATTGCACCAACATTTTAAAATGTATTATCTATTTTTTTCTAATTCAAACAACACCTATGAAGCAGATATTAGTATTTTTCATTTGTTTCTAGAAAAATAACAAAGAAAAGAAATAGGTTTGGAACAGTTAGGTTGCCCAAAGTTTATTAATTCTCAAGGCTGGAACTCAGACCTTTGTCTGACAGTCTCTGCATCTTCTCTTCTTTCCCATGACCCGAGGCTTCCCCAGAGTTCACTGTGGGTCCCCACCCAGGTTTACCCCACATGCACTGCCTCTTTACCTGGAATGCTCCATGCACCGTCACTTTCTAAATCTTGCACCTTCTTCACAGCCCAGCCCCTTTCTGCCACTGAGGGTAATTATTCCCTCCACACTGCCTTCAGCCCACGCACGTGACACATCACTCCAGGTTGTTCTGCTGGCATTTCCGCGTCTCTCTCACTTCCCATATTAAACAGCAAGCTGCCTAATGGAGGGTCTTCTGCAAGGACCACAGTATATGGCCTGCCCTCACCAGACATGCTCAGCACAGTGTCTGTGCAGAGTGGATGCTCAACCAGAGTTGAACCAATGCTGGGGTATCTCAGGCAATTCACCCAACATGTGCACTCAGTTTATTCCCCAGCACAGCACATGCACCAGCAAACACTGGGAGAGCACCTGTCCCACCCCCAAGTCTTGGAGTATTCACTGGGTGGGGCACGCAGCAGACAGCAACAGATCCTGGATAATAAGAAGAAAGACAGACATGCCTTCTCAGAACGAGCTGGCTTCTCTGCAGCAAGGGACAAGGGTCCCAGAGCAGGCCTTGCAGATGGAGGGAAAAGGTAACATGCTGATATGAGAAGGGTATAGAGATGAGTCCCAAGACCAGATCTTCCAAGAGCTGTCATGTAACAGTGAGAAGTCTCTTCATTTCCTAGATCCTCTGTTTCCTTCAGTGAAATGGGAAAAATACAATCCCCACATTTCAGAGAGTTGGGAAGATGATATGAGATTTGTTTGTAAGACACTTACTACACAGTCTAGTGCAGTGTGTGCAGCAATTACGGTCTATGATTAGTAGACCATAGACCTGGTCATAGACCATATGCCTGTTCAACAACAGGCCCTCCAAAAATAGGTAAATACATAAATGAATAAAAAGCTCTGATTTCTGTGGTGTCATTACTCCCACCATAGACAACTTTACCCTAGCAATGTGATGTCACTGAATTGTCACCAGCCAGCAGCACATCACTGCTTGCAGATCACAAAAAATTGCCAACTCACTTTGCCACTCTCTCCACCTCCTTATAAACACAGACAAACATCTTTGGTAGGTGGGAAAATAAACTAACAGCTGTAATTTCCAACTAGGGTGTGGAGAGGAGATGGAGGCCTCAGACACCCTTCCCCAATGGAGGCCAAGGCCTCCCACAGGCCTGCCTGCATGGCCTCAGCAACACAGCCTTGGACAGATTGAGTCCCTGTATCTGATGTGCAGCCAAGTTCCTGGAATGTAGCTGCTTGGAAAGAATCACAAGCCTGCCTGTTGTGAGAATCCTCTTCAGATGTGCAAGAAGATTCGCCTTCTGGCATCCCTCCCCAGGGAAGATGGCACATGGCTAGGGAACCGTTAAGTTGTGGCCAGTTTTCACTTTCCAAGGATGTGAAGAACATCCTACATTTCTACTTTTGTTGTTGTTGTTGTTGTTTTTCAATCAGTACTTAAGTGATACCCAATTCCCATGGCGACAGCCTGGGCCAGTATAGCCCTCGCACTCAGCTTACCATCACTCTCAGATACACAGAAATTATAACAGAGCTTCCTTCTATCTCTGTCTGAAACTTATTCACCAAGACAGACCTCACTTTCTAGCAAGTTCTAGAGGCTTGTTATAGGCATGCAGAGAAAAAAAATATAAAAACAAAATTTCACCGGACAAAAATGAAGATGACCGTCTCTTACAGGTGGTTTGAGGAATGTGTGAGTGTCAAAGTGAATAGGGAGAACTCCATGTCTCTCTCAGTGACAATATGCCAAAACAATTGAAGAGATCTCTAGGCCTTAAGAGTGGAAATTTTTAAAATAGTGCTCTGAAAAAGAAAATAGAAATGAATCTTCACAATACTGTTTTAGAGCTCTTAGATTTGGCATGGGACATGGGCAATGCCTTGAGGACTGGTGAGCTGAAACATGGCACTGTGGGACATACAAAGGTCATGAAGTCAACTTTGAAGCAAACTGTTTTTCTCCTTTCCTCATTAAAAGCAGCAGTTGTAAAGAAAATTGCCATGAAATCCTTATAACTTTAGCTTTTCATGCTCACTGGCCATGAACTGCATTGAAGAACTCTGGTAAAATCTGACCTGAGAAAAAAATAGAAAACTTAAATATTCCTATAACTATTAAGAAAAACTAAATCCATATTTTGAAACCTTTCTACATTGAAAACTTTTGGCCCAGATAGCTTCACTGTAGTGTTCTACCAAATATTTAAGAATGAAATATTTCCAGTCTTCAACACACTCTTACAGATAATAGACAATGAAGGTTTTCCCTGTGATAAAGAGTGTCTAACTGCTCATCTATTTTCTCTCGCTGGGTACAAAGGAACACTACATTCCACAACTTTTCTGGCAGTTAGATTACAGCCATGTGACTAGATGCAAATTAATAAAATATGGGCAAAAAATATGTATAAAAATTCCAGAACAGGCCATAAAGTCTTATTTCCCTTTACGTGGAAACTTCAGAAACCATCGATTTAATATAGGAGCCTCATGATATGTGCAGATTCTGGATCTCTTAGTCATTTTTAAGCCAAGGGGTCAACCAAAACTATAATGGACTATGAAGCAAGCCAGAATTAATTGTGTTAAGATATTTTGGCATTTAATTGTTACCACAAAATAGCTTAGACTAACTTGACAAATATACATGCCCCTAAAACAATGTATACCACTATCATAACTTTCATAACAAAATCTGATAAAGGTGGTAAGAGAATGAAAAATTACCAGCCAAACTTGCTTGTAAATATAGAGATAAAAATCCTAAACAAAATATTAAGAAAATTAATATGGCAATTGTAACCTGAGTTTCTTTCAGAAATGCAAAGTTGGTTTAAAACTAGAACTATCTATGTAATTTGTTATATTCATATATTAAAGTAGAAAAAACTATAATCATCTTCACAGATATAGAAAAAGCATTTAATAAAATGTAATATTCATCTTAAGAGAAAGAAAATCCTCTTAGCTTCATAGAAATGAAAGAATTTCTTAACTTAGTAATGGACATCTGTAAAGCATATCAAACATCATCCTAAATGGCAAAACACTAAAAGCTTTTCCTTTGAGAGAAGAAACAAACTACATAAGTCCACCATAGTATTTAGCTCGGGCTGCCATAATACAATATCATAGACTGTGTGGCTTAAATAACTGCAATTTATTTTCTCACAGTTCTGGAGGCTAGAAGTCCAAGATCAGCATGCTAGCCTGGTGGGGTTCTGGTGAAGGTTCACTTTTGGCTTGCAGACTGCGATATCTTCACTGTAGCCCACATGAGACAAATTTCTCTTTCTCTTCCTACAAGGCCACAGTCATTGGTGTTAGGGCTCCACCCATATGACCTCATTAAATCTCAATTACTTCTTAAAGACTCTGTCTCCAGACATTTACCACACTAGGGGTTAGGGCTTCATCAGATGAGTTTGGGGGAGAGATGTAACTCAGTCTACGGCACCCACGATAGCTTACATTCAACATTGTACTGGAGGTATTATTTCTTTCATTAAAAGGGGGATAAAATGCTGAAGATTGTAACAAGATCATGGTTTTCGCAAATGACATGATTGTGTGCACAGAAATTCCAGGAGAATTTATAGTTAAGTTATTAAAATTAATAAGCCTATTCAGAAAAGTAACTGGATTTAAAATCAATACACAAAATCAATTGTTTTTCCATACACCAGCTATATAAATGTAAAACATAAAGTAAAATTTACAAGATATCATGAAAATGTCAAGCACCTTGTAATAAATCTAACAAAAGATGTCTATATCTTTATGGTAAAAACATGAGATAAATTAAATTGAGAAAAAGAATGCTTCAATAAATAGAGAGACTACCAATTACACGGGTCAGAAAACTCAGTATTATAACAATGTAATTTATTTCCAAGTCAATCTGTAACTTCAATATAATGAAACTATCTACAGTAATTTTTGGTAAAACTTCAAACACTGATCCAAAAACATATATGGAAATGAAAAGATCCAAGAGTAACCAAAACACTCTTGGAGACAAACTAGGTTGGAGACGTGGATATAACAGTTACATAGATTTACTAGGAAGTTAAAGAAATTAAACAGTTTGGTATTTTACAGAGATAGATAGACCAAAGGGACAGAAATAGTAATTCTAGAAACATGCCTACATACTTTATTTATGATAAAGATGACACTGTGCTGAAGGAAAGCAGTAATTTTCTAAAAGGATAACAATATAGTGTACAGAAAATGTAGCAGAAATATACTACTCATATTAACAATACAGATGTTATGATACATAGTGATGTATTTAATAAAAATGTGCAAGACCTTTATTGAAAAACAATATAAAAGTAACTATAGAAAAAAAACTAAATGGAAAGATAGACATACTATGTTCATGAATAGAAAAACTCATAAAGGTGCCAATTATCCCCAAGTATATTTTGATTTTGTTTATGTGAAATATAAGAAGATGATTTTCAATACATATAAAAGAATAATGCTTCAAGGAAGTTCTGGAAAATATAAAAAAGATAAGTGTTACAAGCACAAAAGTATTATAGTGCACAGGGAAAAACAAATAGATCACTGGAGGAGAAAAGAATGCCCAGAAGGAGTCTCAGTTACATACACAGCCCACTTATGTGATTGAAGAGATACTGGAAATCGGTGGAGATTGTCAAAGCCCATGGAACTTTACAGCACAAAAAGTAAACCTGAATGCATATAATTTTTTAAAAAAAGGCCAGGAGTTTGGGGGAACCCAGGATATAATGCAGACTGTCTCATGGGAATCTCACAGTAGTATAAATGAATGATGTGACCACTAAAGGGCATGGGGAAATGACCTAACCCATCACTTCAGAAAATAGTGTTTTGACTGGAAATTATAAAGCTAAAAAAAGAAATTGTTCATAAACATTGTTCTAGTTAGTAAATTTGATTCTCATGAAAGTAGGGGTTATTACTTTGAAATTGCTTTCCAAATATACTAGGGTCAAACCAATAAGTAAATGGATGATGTGTGGTGAGATCCAGGTTTCTGTCTGTTGGAAAGGGAAGTTACAGAGACGCAAGAGGAGAAAGCAAGAATGAAACATGCAGTACTGGATTAGAGTTGGAGGTGACGGTATAATATTTAGCTTGGTGAAGGTAACACATGACTGGATAAAGAAACAAGCAAGTGTGTACATGTGTACATGGGTCAAGATACATATAGCTACTTCCTAGCTCCACCCTCTGAGAGGACCCAGTAGCAGTGATGCCCCAGTAGCAATGAATACACCCAGAGCCCATGTCTTAGATTTATTACCATTCTTAAATTAAAAAAAAAAAAAAACTCCTTGGAAAGACAACATATTCTCAGGCTGGGGCAGGGAACATACAGAATGGGTTTGGAGCATCTTGTGACAAAAAAGAAGAAAATGAACAGAAAGAAAGGAGAAGAAAAGAATGTGATTGCGGTTGGGCGCGGTGGCTCATGCCTCCCAAATCTCAGCACTTTGGGACGCTGGGGCAGACGGATCACAAGGTCAGGAGTTCGAGACCAGCCTGACCAACATGGTGTAACTCTGTCTCTACTAAAAAATACAAAAATTAGCAAGGCATGGTGGTGTGTGCCTGTAATCCCAGCTACTCAGGAGGCTGAGGAAGGAGAATCGCTTGAACCTGGAAGGCAGAGGCTACAGTGAGCTGAGATCATACCACTGCACTCCCACCTGGGTGACAGAGCGAGACTCTGTCTCAAAAAAAAAAAAAAAAAAAAGAAGAATGCGATTGCACCAAAGGGACCCAAGAGCCAATCCAAGAGTTACCAATGGCCAAAGCTAAAACAATTTGAGTAACAAAATAACAATGGTACTATTGGATTATAATTTGAAGAATAAAATATTCATAAATCTATAATATTATAAATTAATGACTAAATAAGTACATAAGGAGAGAAGAGATAAAGCTTTCACAGAGGAGAATTTTAAATAACTTATGTAGATACTCCCTCCTCCGGGAAATAGAACTTAATATACCTTCAACCTTGAGTGTGAACTGTGCTTAATGACATGCTGCTAAAAAGCAGAATACGGGAAAGAGGTATACATACCCTCAAATTGGAGAAACCCGGATAAAGCTATTTTGCAGGTTTTACTTTCCTAAGTATTGTAAATAAAATGTTTATTTAAAAATAAATAGTGTATTGTATTGTATTGTAAATAAAATGTTTGTATTGTAATTAAATAGAGTGTATTGTAAATAAAATGTTTATTTAAAAATCAGAGGAGGAAAGCATGGACTATTCAATAAATGATCTGTAAAAATATTTATCCATATAGGTTAAATGATATTCTCCAAAGTAAATTCAAGATGGATAAAAGACCTATATGTGAAAGTCAATACTGCATAATTTTTTAAATAAATCATATGACCTGGAGTTAGGGATGATATTTTTAAAGAATATACAAATAGAACAAATGCTAAAGGGAATAATTTATGAAGTTGACTACATTAATATTAAAATATTTTCACAATAGAGATGCTACAAAGGAAATAAAATATAAGCCATAGACTGGAAGAAAATGATTGTACACATGTAACAGATGTGTAAGATTGATAAGCTTAAAGCAAATGTTATAATTTACCAAAAGCAAAAAACATATGAATAGAAAATGTGCAGAAGAAGCCCAAATGGAAATAAACTTATGAAAAAATACACAGCCTCACTCGTAATCAGGAATCTGGAAATTAATATAGTTAGAAAATAGCATGTGATACCCACCAAAATTTTGAAACTGAAAGATGTGAAATCATCAAATATTCACTGCATTGATAAACAATGTGTACTCTCATACACAGCTACTGGCAATGTAAATTTGCAAAACCACATTAAAGAGCAATTTGGCAATATCTAATAAAATTAAATAGGCCTATACTGATGAGCCAGTGATTCTATTTCAAGGTATGTGTTGTTCACAAGACATGTATGGGAATGCACACTCCAGCACTGTCAATACTGGCACACTGGCAAAATATTGAAACAATCCAAATGCCAGTGGTGAATAGATAAACATGATATGGTTGTATAGTTAAAATAAACTTTACTATATGGTATCTAAATAAACGGACTAGCCGTATATGTACCAAATATTGATTTTAAAAGGCAATACTTAGAAGATTTCCTACTATTTGTAAATTACATACAGTTCAATACTACTTATATACATTCTGAAGATATTAAAAGATGATACATATGTTAAATATATTTCTGATCTAAAATATCAAAGATATTAAGAAACTAAGAGATAATAAAATATGTAAAATAATCCTATATTTTATTTACAGATGCATATTATATATATTTTTGTTTGTTATATTACTTTTAATTTTTTTCACGTTTAAATGTTTTCTACAAAACATACAAAGATAGTTAATGAGATGTGAACTATGACAAAAAATACAGGTATTGAACAAGCACTGAATCTGTTTACACATAGGACCTAATATTTATCAACTCTGGATGATTATGGTTACAAAGAAGAAACATACGTTAATAATTTTTGTAACATAAATATAACACCAAACAAAAAATGGAAAGTAATATTTAGGGAAATAGGAGGCTACCTGTTTATGTGTATGATAATCTTATCTTCCACAGTGGAGATTAAAATACTTGAAGCCGATAGTTGAAAGTACTGCAACTTCTTCAGTTTTTCAGATTTCACTTTATAAGTACAGAATAACTTAGGATAATTTAGGAACTAATATTTCTTGTAATAAAAAAATATTCAAACTTCAGCAATATCTTTAGTTTTACTTCTATTCATTGTTCCTCAAATTCAAGTAAAAATAAATGTAATGATTTTATTAAGAACAGGTTTATAAGATGACACTATTTTATTCTCTAGATTACCTCTCTCTATCCATCCATAAATAGGCAGAGCCAGACACCTGAAATGGTTTTCTCCAAATTGAAAATATTAATTAGTTGGAGAGAGGGAAACATGTTAGTAATTGTTATTTTTTAAAATTTGAATTTGTATGGTAAAAATAAAAATATTTGCAAAAAAAATAAAGTAACCAGGACTAGGCATGGTGGATCACGCCTGTCATCCCAGCACTTTGGGAGGCTGAGGCAGGAGGGTTGCTGGCGCCCAGGAGATTGAGGCTGCAATGAGCTAAGATGGCGTCACTGCACTCTAGCCTGGGTGCAAGACTCTGTCTCAAATACAAAAAAAAAAGAAATGAAAAAAAAGAAAAAATAGTACAATAATTATATTACAAAATATTTAAGGCAATAAAGTACAACATGGCAGAAACAGACAGTATGAGACAAGCGATTTTAAAGAGAACACAAACGAAGTGGGAAAAGTTCAAGAACAATTTAAGGAAGAGCAGGATTTCACCTGGAGGAAATGTGAAATTTCAGAAAACAAACAAACTGAGGAACTGAATGTGTGTTTGGGGGAGAGAGGCTAACCTGAAAATAACTGGTTCACTGAGAGTGAAATGACTGTGTTTAAAAGTATGGGGAATACAGTATATGATTTCAAACGAAGGAGTTGGCTGTGATTGCTGGTATGAGAATAGTGCTGGGAAATCCCAGGAAAATGGGATTGTTCAGTCTAGTAAGTCAAAACAGATTCACAGAGGAGGCAGCATAGATTATTGAATGGAAAATTCAAGTTTTCCAAGAAGATGAAGTGAGTAAAGTATTCCAGGATAGAAAAATAAAACAACAAATGCAAAAGCACAGAAAGGAGACTATTTGTGATTGAAACATCAGGTGAGTGAGAAGGACTGGGAAGGGGGAAGCCGTGAAGGCAGGCAAAGCTGTCACATCATTGCCTTTGGTGTCTACTGCAGCAGCTTGGACTTCTCACAGGAGATCACAACTGACTTTGTCTTAGGGAGAAAAGGGGCTCCTGGGAAATAACTTGATTCGTCTTTTAAAAAATACTCAGAAGGTATTGTGTGAATTTTTTAAAAAGAGACATGGCTGGAGTGCAGTGGCAGAATCACAGCTCACTGCAGCCTTGGACTCTTGGCCTCAAGTGACCCACATGCCCCAGCCTCCCAAAGTGCTTGAATTACAGGCACAGGCCATCACACATGACCTGGAAATGGATAGATTTAAACACCCCCCAAAGCAGGAAGGAAGCTATCTAGGTGTGTGAACACCTGCTTCAAAGGTGAAACAAAGAGGAGACTTTGAGGCATATTTATGGGACATTCTGCATCTCTAGATGGCAAATGATGTCCTGTGGGAAACAAAGACAGGCTGGGGTTAAGGGTGAATGAGTGGCCAGGTGGATGGTGGTGCTCTTCCACTAATGAATAATGTTGGTAGAATGGTTTAGGGTCGCGCCAATGAGCTCAGTGTTGAACAAGTTGAGTCTATGTATATGGCCTTCCCCAGGGCCCCAGATGTCACACCTTCAAAATTTGGTGGTAATTGAAGCCTTCGGAGTGGGTGACACTGCTCAGGAAGCACAGAGAATGGGCTAAGCAGGGAGCGGGATGTGTAAGCCTGGAAATACACATCGCCTGTCCTGTACTTAAGTGGCTGATTATTTTCAGGCAGCTTGTCAGGTTTCATTTATCCTCTTAGTTTTAGCACTTTGTTCCACCCTGTTGATATCATTTAGAATTTTGATTCTATCAGTCAACATATTAACCATCCCAGGCTTTTCAGTTTAAAATGTCTCTGTCGAGCACACACAACTCTCCCAACTTCCTAATACAATAATCATAAAAATGATAAAATATCACACCATCATTCAAAAAGTTACAACTTTGTAGAATAGCAAATGTGCCATTTCTTTATAAGCATTTTGGAACTGGTACAGATAGGCTAATAAGGAAAGAGGCAGGAACGAAAAGTCAACAAGATAAGATGTAAATGGGAATGGTTAATAGAATGAAGAATTGCAAGGGAAAAATTGAAATTGCTCAAATGAATCCACATGGAGAGTAGAGAAAACATGATAAATTGTAAGAAGGACACATTTCAAAAACTAGCTCTGGATCCAGAGTAAAAGAACAAAGAAATGGAAAAAAAAAAAGTGAAAATAAAAGGTCTATAGTTATAGAGGCTAGAGAACACAGCACCACCCTCAAAAATATACAGAAGTTGCTGATATACATGCAAACAACTATAGTAAATATTATTAAACAAAGCTATAATTGGAAAAAAATCCTCAAATACAACAGAAAACAAAAGATAGCATGGCAATTGAAAGAAGTCACCACATTTCAAGGAAAACCAATGGAAAGAAACAAATATTACTGGTACCCATGCTAACAAAAACCTGTCAAAAAATCCTGTAGGAATATTATTTTTAAAAGGAGGAAGAAGGACACATTCAAAGGAAGAAAAATAACTCAGGTCATTTCTCTCTTGTGAAGTCCTACATGCTAGAGAATATAAACTTGAATTCTACCAGTCAAGTTATTCTTCATATGTAGAGAACCAGAAATGAAGCAAATCTTCAAAAATGTAGGAGTTTAGAAAACAAAATATCTATGTCCTTTTGTTGAAATATCTAGTGAAAGCACAATTCAACCAATCAAGAGTTAAATTGACAGTAAGAACCTAAACGCAGAAAAACTGTATGTAAAATGATTCTCAGATTTTCCAAAAAAGCTATCAGAAGGAATAACACCCAACTTATCAACATTATCTTATGGAGAAAGGTTTTAATACACCACATCTATTTGAACTGGCTATGAATTAAATCTGCAATAAAATAATATGTTAAAATATAGTCTTATATTTTTGTACTTTGATTTGTGCATTTTTCTTTTGCTTAAATTGTCTTTAAAGAATATGTGCTTTTACAGTAATAAAATTTACATAAAATACATACATCCTTAAAATTGTATATTATCTGTGAAATTGATTAGTATGTCTTTGCTCTCTTAATCTAAACCTGATTACTGTTGAATACAATGGTTCTAAGGTCAGCACTTTATGACATTCAACTAAGCAATAATCTGCCAAGATAACCCAAATATATTTTATTAATGCACTAAGACAGTTTTTAACCAATTACAAATCTATTTATTCATGTGCCACATTTTCCTTTTTATCCGCAGGATCACTATCTAAGACCACCAAACAATGTACTGCTGAAATCAAGACATAGCAGGTCTATGAATTATTCTGATTTGCCAGTCTAAAAAGTCTATCAAAAACAAAGAAATACAAATTGAAAGAGGTTAGCCTAACTCAAGATGATCTGTTCCTGGGGAATTGGTACCACCTTCCAGGGATCACTTTTTCCTTTCTAAGTGTTCACAGATCTTCTTCCAAATAAATCATTTGTAAACGTTGGCACAGTTGCACATCAAATTCACTGGCATATCAAATAAAAAATTCAATAATTCAATGGTTTCTCAAAAAGTTAGATATATAACCATCTCTGATACTCTAATAAGCCATTCTGATTTTCAAATATTATCAGCAGTGCAGACACACACACACACACACACACACACACACACACACACACACACATTGTTCCAGAGTCTTGTGTTTTCTAATTGAATCCGGAAGCAGGCTTTTACAAGGCATTAAGGGAAAGATAGATTTATTCGTTTATTGAGGACCAAGTGAATGCCAACACAATGCTGAATCATCATATGATGTCTAATTTAATTAATTGACATAATCCACCACTAAACTAGTTAATTCTATTTTGGAGGTGAGAAAGCTAAGACTCAGATCCATAAAGTGACCATCTAAAATCACACAGCCAGCAAGCCACTGTGCTAACATAAAAAAATTGAACCAATGGTTTTTATATGACAGCAGTGATTCTGCTTCACATTATTGTCTGTTAATGCCACCCAGTATTCCTTAAACACTGACCTCCTCTGCCAACGAGGGTTTAGAAAGTAATTCTGCCATAACTTTTGCTTTCTTCAGCATTTTTCACCAATTGAAGTTCATTCCTTCACTTGGCCCTACTTACACACACTTTTGAGTGAATATCCCTGCTTTGTTTTATTCTGTGCATTACCTCTCAATTTCCATGCTTGTCTCTTATCCCTCTGATTCCCCAGCTCCTCGTAGTGAGCCCCTGGGCATCTGCCTGCTGTCCCTCCTCACTGAGATAATTTGTGATTAGACCACTCCCACTGCATGATTTAAAGACTTTCCCCTCTTGAGTCATAGCTGTGGACCTCAGAATGCTCCTTTTTCTGAAAAATTTGGAATTCTGCTTACCTGAAGAATTAACTAACTACCAAGTTGCGCCTAACTCTGCCTTCTAGTTCAGATCTATTACAATCAATTTCAATAAGACAGTTTCTCTTTCTCCCAAACTTCCCACTACTTGCATTATCAACAAACTATTTTTTTCCCTCATTTTTAAAATGTGAACAGCTCTGCATGGCCCCAAATGTGCCATACATATTCTGGCTGTTTTCCAAGACACTCGCCCTGGGCCTGTCAGAAGATTGATGGGTCCACAGTCACTGAACACCAAAAGCAATGACCAGCTCATCTAAACTACTTTGTTTCCACCTCAGAGGTTTCTGCAGTCGGGGTCCCACTGCACACTGGGAGACTGTCACTGTAGCCCTCTTGATAGTTCTACATCACACTGTACAATGAGCTGCCAATGGGGCAGCTTGTTCTCACCAGCAGCTATCCTTCTCGGTGGTTTCGTCAGTAGCTCCATTTATGCAGCTTTCTCTCTACATCTATTCTTTTCTTCTCACAGCTTTCACAGTGTGTTTTCATTATTATTTATTCACCTACTGACTCTAGGGGATCTGAGTCTCTCAAGCTCCACTGTCCGTTCATTTATGAATTTACCCAACCCTACTATGTGCTAAGCTGAGTGCCAAGCCATTTGTTTAGCATGGAGAATTATAAAATGAATGGAACACAGTTTTTACACTCAATGAAGGCACAGTTTAATGAAAGACAGAACTTATAAATGAATAGTAAAAATTCAATTAAATAAGTTCAGTGATAGAAACAAAAGGAGAGGATGGGTGCAGTGGCTCACAGCTACAGTCCCAGCACTTTGGGAGGCTGAGGTGGGTGGATTGCTTGACCCCAGGAGTTTGAGGCCAGTCTGGGAAACATGGCAAAATCTCATCTCTACAAAAAAATGTAAAAATTAGCCAGTTGTGATGGCGTGTGCCTGTGGTCCCAGCTACGCAGGAGGGAGGGTGAGGTGGGAGAATAGCTTGAGCCCGGGAGGCAGAGGTTGCAGTGAGCCAACATCATGCCACTGCACTCCAGCCTGGGCGACAGAGTGAGACCCTGTTAAAAAAAAAAAAAAAAGAAGAAAGAAACACACGGAGAACAAATAAATAGTCAAATTTCAATTAAAGAAGCTATATAGGAGCTGTCATAGAAAATCATAAGAAAAAAATCCTACAAGATAAACAAAACTGAATCCTGAAAAATTCAAACACTTGACTAACAAGCTACAGGAAGTAACTGTACTTTGAGATATTCACCAAGGCCTAGCATTTGAGGCATCACAGAACATGCATGTAGCTGTAAAGGTAAGGCTGTAAAGGTGGCTATGATCAAGTGAAGATGCTTTGCTAAGAAAGCTGAACTTTAATCTGAACACTAGAACCACTAGAGATGAATAAGCGATGACTGACCTTATAAGAATTTACTTTACAAAGAATTTTCTACTTACAATACGGAGAAAGATTTGAGGGAGTGAAAAGAGGAGAGAAAAAGTTAAGTCAGGAGGTTGGTATAATAAACTAAGTAGTCATCGAGACATAGAAATCACATGTATTTGAGAGATTTAGGGGGTAGAACGGATAGACTCTATTAACAGAGTAGTTCTGGGGTGTATGGAGCAAGTGAATATTTAGAATTATCCCAGTTTCTGCTTAGTCAATAAAATATTTGGGGAGAGGGAGAGTGAGATGCATAGGTAGAACATAGAGACTTTTTGTACAGTGAAACTATTATGTATGATACCATAAAGATGGATATATGTCATTATATATTTATCAAAACCAATGGAATATACAGCACAAAAAGTGAGTCTTAAGTAAACTATGACCTTAAGTTAATAATAATGTGTCAGTATTGGCTCATCAACTGTAACAAATGTGCCACACAAAGATGTTAATAATATACTACAAGGCTATAGTAACCAAAACAGCAGGGTACTGGTATAAAAATAGATACACAGGTCAATGAAACAGAATAGAGAACATGGAAATAAAGCCACATATCTACATCCAACTAATCTTTAGCAAAGTCAACAAAAACATGCACTGGGGAAAGGCGACACCTTTCAATGAATGGTGTGGGGAAAATTGGATTGCCATATGCAAAAGAATGAAATTGGACCCTTATCTTTCACCACATACAAAAATCAACTCAAGATGAATCAAAGACTTACATGTAAGACTGAAACTACAGAAATACTAGAAGAAAACCGAGGGAAAACCAGACATTGGTCTAGGCAAATAATTTATGTCTAAGACCACAAATGCATAAGCAACAAAATCAAAACTAGACAAATGGGAATTAACGAAAAAGTTTCTGCAAAGCTAAAGAAGTAGTCAACATTGTGAACAGACAACATGCAAAATGGGAGAAAATAAATATTTGCAAAACATGCATCCAATAAGAGACTGATATCCAGAATTTACAAAGAACTCAAATTACTCAACAACAAAACAAAGAACCTCATTAAAAAGTGGGTAAAGGAAATGAACAAGCACTTTTCAAAAGGAAACATACCAATGATCAACAAACCTGGAAAAAATGCTCAACATCACCGATTATCAGAGAAATGTAAATTAAACCTACAGTGAGTTACCATCTTACACCAATCAGAATGGCTATTACTAAAATGACAAATGTAACATGTTGGGGAGCATGTGGAGAAAAGGGAACACTTATACACTGTTGGAAGAAATGTAAATTAATTAGTACAACCTCTGTGGAAAACTGTATGGAGATTTCTCAAAGAACTAAAGGATAGAACTACCATTTGATCCCACTACTGAATATTTAACCAACGGAAAACAAATCATTATATCAGAAAGATAACTATTCATTGCAGCACTGTTCACAATAGCAAAAATATGAAATCAACTTAAATATCCATCAACTGGTAACTAGATAAAGAAAATGTGGTATATATATATATATATAATGGAATATTATTCAGCCATAAAAAGAATGAAATCATATATTTTGCAGTAACACTGATAGAAACAGAGGATATTACTGTAAGTGAAATAACTCAGAAACACAAAGTCAAATTCCTCATATTCACTTTAGTTATAAGTGGGAAGTTAATAATAGGTACACATGGACAAAGAGAGTGAAATAATAGACACTAGAGACGTGGAAAAGTGGGAGGGTGGGAGGGAGGTGACGATGAGAAATTACTTAATGGGTACAATGCACATTATTTGAGTGATGGTAAGACTAAAAGCCCAGACTTCACCACTACACAATATAGCCATGTAACAAAGCTGCACTTGTACCCCTTAAATTAATACAAATAAAAAATAATAACAATAGAGGAAAGTGGAGGGAAGAGAAGATGAATATATAGGAACTCTACTATTTTCCAGCCAATTTTTCTGTAAACCTAAAACTGTTTAAAAAAACAAAGTCTACTAAATTTTTAAAAACATATACGAGATAAAAGAAATACTAATTTGGGATTTTCCAGCACCTTGAATATGTCGACTTTAGGTTAGTCCTTAAGGAGAGTCATCTTTTCAACAGTCTATAGAGTAAGCCTGTGGAAATGCTGTCCCTTGCCTTCCTTAAGAACTCAGCATCTACTGCAGAAGGCCGGACTCAATGCCCTTGATGTTTCTTTGACAACCAGATGCTGTAGTTCTGGATGTGACATGAGAGAAGTGGGTATGCACCCATCATGGGAGTTATACAACATGCTTGCCCCTTTGGAACCTAGCTTTCCTGAATTATATAATTCTCACTACTATATTGTGTATACATAAGCCTGAACAGGAATACAAATTTTACAGCCAGGTTGTGCATATGGGATGACTTTCACAGCTCTAAAATGTGGATGCTATCAATTCATGAATCTCACTGTTCAAAGTGAAACAGTACATAAACTGCAGACTGCATTTCACACAATTCTAATGGATCTCTGGATACAGGAGGAATAGAAGAATAAAAAGAAGTAAAAAATCAAAAGATGTGGAAAATCTCCAATTTGACCTTTAGAAAAAGGTGTCCTGTCAACACTTTGCCCAGTAGGATACTGATGTGTATGATGGAGACAAACAATTGTCCTCAATCTAAAAATAAATAAGAAAAACCAAAACCAACCAAACAAACAAAAAAACCAAGCCGGCTCCTCTTTGCACGGCAGAGCTGTAAAGAGCATGTAACTCAAGGAATAGGGAGCACAAAATACATGAATTCAGAGTTTATAAGAGACATTCATGGCTTCCTAGCTATTATGGACACAGCTCAGGGATGCACAATTCATCACCTCCCAAGGGTGTTTATTCATCTTCAGACATGTCTGACACCAAGAAATGACTTTATGTTATTCACTGAGCTAAGCTTTATCTTGAACTTTTCTACCCAATGTTTCTAATTCTTTATATGTGGACCATAAAGCACAAGTCTGCCTTTAGTAATTAAGTAATCCAATTAACGTATGTATAGGGTATATATACTGTCAGGCACTGTGCTAAGCATTGGTTCTACAATAGGGGAAATACAAATTCAGTCCTTAGATCCATGGATTTTATTGCCTACAGATATGAGTGCATGTTAAACAAAAGTAAGCAAATAAGTACATAATTGCACAGTGTAATAATTGCTATGAAATAAAAGTATAGGGTCTATGACATTAAAAAAATAGAGAAAGGTGATTTAAATTGAGGTGTATCTAGGAAGGCCATTCTGAGGAGGTGATCTTTGAGAAGGATGAGTGAAGTTGGCTAGGTAAAAAAGCAGAGAGAAGGGTATTCTAAAAATATGGACTAACTTACATGAAGAAGAGCAGAAAACTATTCATGATGTTCAAGGAGGAGACAGAAGCTACTGGAAGATGAAATTAAGTACACTTAGACAGAGACAGGGCATGCCGAATTTCCATTTTCTCTTATTTTTCTTGGTTAGTCTTGCTTGGGGTTTAATACCTTTATTAAAATTACCAAATAACCAACTTTAAGCTTTGCTAATTTTCTATGTTATATATATTCTAATTTTTTCTTTCAGATTACATTGAACTAAACTTGTCTTTATTTTTTCTCTCTTCTTAAGAAGGAAACTAAGAATCCTGAATTTAAGCAAAACTCTTTTTTTGTTTCTAATATAGGCACTTAAAGCTATAAACTTTCCCTTAAGCACTATTTTAACTGTATTAGATAAACGTTTAGCTAATACTTTAGCTAAATATTTATTATTGATAATATTTAGCTAATACTTCAGCTAAATATTTATTATTGATAATATTTAGCTAATACTTCAGCAATATTTTGGCTACATTATGTTAGTTATATTTCCTGTGAAGTTTCTGGATTGTTTATTTTTATTTATTTTTAATGTAATTAATTGTAGGGATAGAACACGTTATGTATGATTTTACTCTTTAAATTTACTGAGATTTAACTTTATGGCTCAAAAAAATGGTTATTCTTGGTGAATGTTTCATGCACACTAAAAAACTGTGTATTCTGCAATTTTGGGGTGTAGCGTTCTATAAATGTCAATTATGTCAAGTTAGCTGAGGGTATTGTACAGATTTATAAAGCCTTAATAGTTTTTTGTTTACTTGCTATATGAGTTTTTAAGAGAACAAAGTTAAATTTTGACTATATTAGATTTTTCTACTTATTCCACTAGATTTGTCAGATTTTACCTCATAAACTTTGTTGCTCCATTATTAAGTGCATAAATATTTAGACATGTTGTCTCTCTGGTAAATTTGTTCCTTTTATTATTATGCAATGACCCTCTATCCTCTGTAATACTCTATGGCATAAAGTCCATTCTGTCTGATATTGATATAACCTCACCAGCTTTCTTATGCTTACTGTTTACATGGTATATCTTTACCTTCTCTCTCAATGTATCTGTGTCTCTTTGTGTTTAAAATGTTTACATATAGCATATTTTTCCCATTTTATAGTTATTAATAATGAGAAGACTGGTCCTGTTCCTTTATCATAACAGGGAAGACTTGTTCCTTTATTATAACATGTAAAGAAATTTACACAATTTCTTTTTCATGAGTCCCATTAATATGAACCACCTTCCTTTACCAGTTTATGGTGGCCTGAAGGCAAGAACTGATATGTAGCTCCGTTAAAATATATTTTGTTAGATGCAGCCAATCACTTCAGGCTATTGAAATTTTTTTTTTCTAACCAGAGGCACTGCTTTCCAAAAATTAATGTGGATTAAAAACACTTAGAGATCTAGTCATATACAGATTCTGATCCAGGATATCTGAGGTGAGGCCTGAGACTTCACTTATGCCAGCGATGCTGGTCTATATGGTCCACTTTGAATAGCAAGGATTTACAGTACCCACTAACTTGCAAAGAGTCATTCAGACTGTCTATGTCAGAAGTTACTAACATGAATGGCTTAATGGTGTATGGTGAGTATGTGAGGGTATAAAGTCAGCAGGTGACAAAAAATAAAAAAAACGAATAATACCAAGGGTAATCTGGAGAGTGCAGGTACCACCGAAAATATCAAATTTCAAAATCTAAAACATTGTGCTGCCAAAAAACCAAGGATGTCAGATAAATTCAGATCGTATCCAACTGTTTATGATTCCTGTTCAATGTCACTACCCACATATCAATTACAAGAATGAAAGGCTCACATGCAAAACGGCAATGATCCATGTAAAAACAGAATTAAGTTCAGTCTCCAAAGACCAACTGATCCACAGTAGCCCTGCCCAGTTCATATTTTCCACACTTTATCCACAAATACATCTTCTAAGACCTTGACATAGGTGTTACAAAAAATCCATACATATTTCTTTTTATCATAAAATGTTCACTTATCAGCAGGCATTCAAGTATCCACCATGTTTTTTCAACCTGATAGCTCATTTTTTTTTTTCTTTTTAGCACTGAATCGTATTCCATTGTCTGGATGTACCAGAGTTGATGTATCCATTCACCTGTTAGAAGATACCTTAGTTGCTTCCAAGTTTTGAAAATTATAAATAAAGCAGCTATAAACATTTATGTAGAGATTTTTGTGTGGGCATATATTCTTAATTCTTTGGGCTAAATACCAGAAGAGTAATTGCTGTATTATATGGTAACAGTATGCTGTGTTTTGTAAGAAACTGCGAACTGTCTTCCAAAGTGGCCATAACAGCAGTGAATAAGACCTTCTGTTGCTTCATGTCCTCACCAGCATTTGGTGCTATTGGTGTCTTGGATTGTGGCCACGTTAATAGGTGTGCAGTGGTATTCCACTGTTGTTTTAATTTGCATTCCCTAATGACATGATGTTGAGCATCTTCTCATGTTTGTTTGCCATCTGTAAATCTTTGATAAGGTGTCTGTTTAGAATTTTTGCCCAATTTTTAAACATGTGGTTGGTATTCTTTTTCATTGTTGAATTTTTTTGTTTGTTTGTTTTGGGGTTTTGTTTTGTTTTTTTTTTTTTTTTTTTTTGAGACAGAGGCTCACTCTGTGGCCCAGGCTGGAGTGCAGTGGCATGATCTCAGCTCACTGCAACCTCCGCCTCCCAGGTTCAAGCAATTCTCCTGCCTCAGCTTTCCCAGTAGCTGGAATCACAAGCATGCACCACCATACTTGGCTAATTTTTGTATTTTTAGTAACTGTGGGGTTTCGCCATGTTGGCCAGGGTTGGTCTCGAGTTCCTGACCTCAGGTGATCCTCCCACCTTGGCCTCTTGAAGTGTTAGGACTACAGGCGTGAGCCACTGCACCCAGCCTAATTGTTGAGTTTTAAGAGTTCTTTGTATATGTTGGATACCAGTCATTTATCTTACATGTGTTTTGCAAAGATTTTCTCCCAGTCTGTGACCTGTCTTCTTGTTCCTTAACAATGTCTTTCACAGAAGTTTTAAATTTTAATAAATTCCAACTTAACAATGTTTTATTTTATGGATCATGCTTTCGGTCTTGTATTAAAGAAGTCACCACCAAGCCCAAGGTCATCTAAATTTTCAGTTTATTAAAAGAGTTTTAAAAATAATCATACAAAATTAAAAATCAGAGGTTTATAGTAAATTTTCTATTAATAAAGGTTATTTCTTTACATTGAGATAATTGGAAGGAATTCTACCTCAGGATAAATTAGGCTTCTGGTGAATTCAGTCTTTTTATTTTCTCCTCTGAATCTGTGCAGATTTGTGGACACAAGACAAATCTCTAATTATAGATTGCCTGTCTTTCCTTAGTTTAACACAATAATTTATCTGTTCAAAGTATTTGCCTATTTTAGTTTACAAATGTGATGTTTCCAGTGAAAATATGAGCAAACATCCTAAATTGCAGTTTATACCAACATCCTTGTTTTACATATATGGTAACTAAACATCAGAATAGTTTCTAATGCCATCCAGCTATGTGGTGACAATTTCAAAATGGAGCTGCCTACTTCCTAGACTACAATCTTCTCTCCCACATCACCCAGGCATGCTGGCGTTCTTCAGCCCAGGACTCCACATCTCAGAGCTGTTCCTTTGACTATGAAGGACTTTGTCAACAACCATAATGATAATATCTAGCAGATATATGGCCCTTTCTATGTGCCAGGTAACTTTATAAACTCTAACATAGATTGATTAATCTTCCCAATAAGCCTGTGAGATAGATGCTATTCTTATCCCTATCTATAGATAATAAAAGAGAAACATAGAGAGGTTAAGTGATTTTCCAAGATTACACAGGTAGTAAGTGAGAGAGAAAGGATTTGAAACCAGTCAGTCAAGCTTCTGTGTCTATGCTCATGACAACTATGCCTTGTTGTCTTTCTTAGTCATGCCACTGTCCTCCTGCCTTCCAACCTGAGCCTCTGGGCCAAATATGATCTTTCTGAATGTAGGATGCTACTCACATAGGATTTTTAAACAAAGTATTTCCTAAATGCAGACATTAATGCACTTAATGATGCATTTCCTAAAGGCATTATTAAAAGGTGCCTGTAGTGTTCAACCTCATGCCAATGCTGCCTTTTTCAAATGACTCTGCTGTCATCATTATAACAGGTAAACATCTATTAGTAATTGTAAAGGAAATGAAAGTAATTACAGCAGCTTGAGACTGCTTAGTGAACAAAAATGAGATAGTCCCTTCTCAATGAACATACCTCATACTCACCCCCGAAGAAAAAGGTAAAAATTGCTTAAAGTAATTGATAAGTGAATCTCTGCTCTTTAGAAGATTTCAGTTCTCTTGGATGCTGGCATTGTCCATGTCTTTTAAGGAATGTATAGATTCCTAAGACTAAGACAGTAATGATCAACGTTTATATGGACAGGGTGGATTGCAATCATTATTGAATGGTTTTATATTAGGTTGAAAATTTATAAGTTGAAGATAACTAAGAAAAGACATTTATAAAGAGAGAACAGATATTCATCCTTACTCTTTTCAGATACCTACTGAAATGAACAGGCCATTTTTTAAACTCTGGGGCATCATGTATCATGAACCAGGGAAGGCTGCTACCTACCTATTTAAATTCTTTGGGAGGTTTCTAGGGGAGAAGGAAAAAATTAATGGGAGACAGCAATGGGAGACTGAAATTCATCTCGCTTTGAAAATGCATCATCTCCGTGGATTTCTTCTTATATCTACAGAGACAAAGTAATTCAGAGCAGCAACAATGGAAAATGCCCAGGTTCCTCACAACTCTGCTGGGTACAGTATGCAGAAATCCTCATTTACCAGCATTTTTCTCTGAACAATAGTAATTTGTCAGTAAATAGCAGAGAATATCGATGCCAAGGAATAAAAAAGGTTACAAAAAGCTACACAGTGATTTCTCTTACTGTTGTTGAGGCTGTATCAATCTGAATGCTAGAAAATGAAACTTTGTCACTGGGGCAAAAAACTCAAAAGAAAAAATTCCACTAAGGCACAGTTTTGATAATAT
This sequence comes from Hylobates moloch, assembly GCF_009828535.3. Classification (NCBI taxonomy): domain Eukaryota; kingdom Metazoa; phylum Chordata; class Mammalia; order Primates; family Hylobatidae; genus Hylobates; species Hylobates moloch. The sequence continues at coordinate 79,647,417 of NW_026652278.1, forward strand.
GAATTTAAATTTATATCACAGCCTCCACCTGTACTCACAAGCCCAGGTTAAGACTTGAAAGGGTGATTCTAACTGCATCCAGAGGTACTATTAGGAAATCCAAAGAGAATCAACCCACCTGTTGATGGAAAGCGCTCTCCACATTCAAGGAAGAGCAAACTAAACAAAAACTGATTATTCTAAGTGAGGTAACTCAGGAATGAAAAACCAAACATCATATGTTCTCACTGATATGTGAGAGCTAAGCTATGAGGAGGCAAAAATATAAGAATGATACAATGGACCAGGGGACTTGGGAGGAAAGGTGGGAAGGGGTCAAGGGATAGTAAAATGCAGTGCATACTGCTCGGGAGATAGGTACACCAAAATCTCACTAATCACCACTAAAGAACTTACTTATGTAACCAAACACCACCTGTTCCCAAATAACCTATGGGGAAAAAGACATGAAGATATTTCCAAATTAGAAGACAACAACAATATGGTGACATAAAGGAAGATATCATTATGAAAGAAATAATACATAAACATGTTTATATACTATTGTGTTAAAGATACTGAAGAATATATTGTTAGAAAAGCATATGCTAAGGAAAACAACGCCAAAATTTTAAAAATAATTGTTTTTCTGTAGGTATAATTTACTACAGCAAGGACTCTTTATAATAAAACTTTAAAATAAAATCCATAAGATATTGGCTGAGAAATAAAAGAAGTACTAGCAGAGTGAAAGGAAGAAAGAATGAAGGGGAAATAAAAATATATGAGTAGAATTTATATAGTCATTAATATTGCTAAAAGCCATGAGAAAACTAAAGAAAATCTAATCTGAAATATGAAAGACAAACCAAGGAACTCCCCTAGAATGAGCAGGAAAAGGAAATGAATTAAAAATGATCAGAGAATGTGATAGATGTGAAGTAATCATAATACCAACATATGAAAAATCAATGTTCCTGGAAACAACATGCAAATAAATGGGATATAAATAATAAGGAAATATTTAATAGATGACAAAATTATTGAACTAAAGTGCAAGTTGCTGTTTGCATATACAAAGACCTCACTGAATCCTGAGAATAATTAATGGCATCTCAACCAACTCCGGAAGTTTTTAAGCTGAAAGACATTGAATATTGCATCAACTAATGAGCAAAATAACCAGCTAACATCATAATGACAGGATCAAATTCACACATAACAATATTAACCTTAAATGTAAATGGACTAAATGCTCCAATTAAAAGACACAGATTGGCAAATTGGATAAAGAGTCAAGACCCATCTGTGTGCTGTATTCAGGAAACCCATCTCATGTGCAAAGACACACATAGGCTCAAAGTAAAGGGATGGAGGAAGATCTACCAAGCAAATGGAAAACAAAAACAGGCAGGGGTTGCAACCCTAGTCTCGGATAAAACAGACTTTAAACCAACACAGATCAAAAGAGACAAAGAAGGCCATTACATATGGTAAAGGGATCAATTCAACAAAAAGAGCTAACTATCCTAAATATATATGCACCTAACACAGGAGCACCCAGATTCACAAAGCAAGTCCTTAGAGACCTACAAAGAGACTTAGACTCCCACACGATAAAAATGGGAGACTTTAACACCCCACTGTCAACATTAGACAGATCAATGAGACAGAAAGTTAACAACGATATCCAGGAATTGAACTCAGCTCTGCACCAAGTGGACCTAATAGACATCTACAGAACTCTCCACCCCAAATCAACAGAATATACATTATTTTCAGCACCACACCACACCTATTCCAAAACTGACCACATAGTTGGAAGTAAGGCACTCCTCAGCAAATGTAAAAGAACAGAAATTATAACAAACTGTCTTTCAGACCACAGTGCAATCAAACTAGAACTCAGGATTAAGAAACTCACTCAAAACCGCTCAACTACATGAAAACTGAACAACCTGCTCCTGAATGACTACTGGGTACATAACAAAATGAAGGCAGAAATAAAGATGTTCTTTGAAACCAATGAGAACAAAGACACAACATACCAGAATCTCTGGGACACATTTAAAGCAGTGTGTAGAGGGAAATGTATAGCACTAAATGCCCACAAGAGAAAGGCAGGAAAGATCTAAAATTGACACCCTAACATCACAATTAAAAAAACTAGAGAAGCAAGAGCAAACACATTCAAAAGCTAGCAGAAGGCAAGAAATAACTAAGATCAGAGAAGAACTGAAGGAAATAGAGACACAAAAACCCTTCAAAAAATCAATGAATCCAGGAGCTGGTTTTTTGAAAAGATCAACAAAATTGATAGACCACTAGCAAGACTAACAAAGAAGAAAAGAGAGAAGAATCAAATAGACGCAATAAAAAATGACAAATGGGATATCGCCACCGATCCCACAGAAATACAAACTACCATCAGAGAATACTATAAACACCTCTACGCAAATAAACTAGAAAATCTGGAAGAAATGGATAAATTCCTTGACACATACACTCTCCCAAGACTAAACCAGGAAGAAGTTGAATCTCTGAATAGACCAATAACAGGCTCTGAAATTGAGGCAATAATTAATAGCTTACCAACCAAAAAAAGTCCAGGACCACATGGATTCACAGCCGAATTCTACCAGAGGTACAAGGAGGAGCTGGTACCATTCCTTCTGAAACTATTCCAATCAATAGAAAAAGAGGGAATCCTCCCTAACTCATTTTATGAGGCCAGCATCATCCTGATACCAAAGCCTGGCAGAGAGACAACAAAAAAAAGAGAATTTTAGACCAATATCCCTGATGAACATCGATGCAAAAATCCTCAATAAAATACTGGCAACTGAATCCAGCAGCACATCAAAAAGCTTATGCACCATGATCCACCACTTGGGCTTCATCCCTGGGATGCAAGGCTGGTTCAACATATGCAAATCAATAAACGTAATCCAGCATATAAACAGAACCAAAGACAAAAACCACATGATTATCTCAATAGATGCAGAAAAGGCCTTTGACAAAATTCAACAACTCTTCATGCTAAAAACGCTCAATAAATTAGGTATTGATGGGACATGTATCAAAATGATAAGACCTATTTATGACAAATCCACAGCCAATATCACAGTGAATGGACAAAAACTGGAAGCATTCCCTTTGAAAACTGGCACAAGACAGGGATGCCCTCTCTCACCACTCCTATTCAACATAGTGTTGGAAGTTCTAGCCAGGGCAATCAGGCAGGAGAAAGAAATAAAGGGTATTCAATTAGGAAAAGAGGAAGTCAAATTGTACCTGTTTGCAGATGACATGAATGTATATCTTGAAAACCCACATCGTCTCAGCCCAAAATCTCCTTAAGCTGATAAGCAACTTCAGCAAAGTCTCAGGATACAAAGTTGATGTGCAAAAATCACAAGCATTCTTATACACCAATAACAGACAAACAGAGAGCCAAATCATGAGTGAACTCCCATTCACAACTGCTTCAAAGAGAATAAAATACCTAGGAATCCAACTTACAAGGGATGTGAAGGACCTCTTCAAGGAGAACTACAAACCACTGCTCAATGAAATAAAAGAGGATACAAACAAATGAAAGAACATTCTATGCTCATGAGTAGGAAGAATCAATATCGTGAAAATGGCCATACTGCCCAAGGTCATTTATAGATACAATGCCATCCCCATCAAGCTACCAATGACTTTCTTCACAGAATTGGAAAAAACTACTTTAAAGTTCATATGGAACCAAAAAAGAGCCCATATTGCCAAGTCAATCCTAAGCCAAAAGAACAAAGCTGGAGGCATCATGCTACCTGACTTTGAACTATACTACAAGGCTACAGTAACCAAAACAGCATGGTACTGGTACCAAAACAGAGATATAGATCAATGGAACAGAACAGAGCCCTCAGAAATAATGCCATATATCTACAACTATCTGATCTTTGACAAACCTGACAAAAACAAGCAATGGGGAAAGGATTCCCTATTTAATAAATGGTGCTGGGAAAACTGGCTAGCCATATGTAGAAAGCTGAAACTGGATCCCTTCCTTACACCTTATACTAAAATTAATTCAAGATAGGTTAAAGACTTACATGTGAGACCTAAAACCATAAAAACCCTAGAAGAAAACCTAGGCAATACCATTCAGGACACAGGCATGGGCAAGGACTTCATGTCTAAAACACCAAAAGCAATGGTAACAAAAGCCAAAGTTGACAAATGGGATCTAATTAAACTAAAGAGCTTCTGCACAGCGAAAGAAACTGCCATCAGAGTGAATAGGCAACCTACAGAATGGGAGAAAATTTTTGCAATCTACTCATCTGACAAAGGGCTAATATCCAGAATCTACAAAGAACTCAAACAAATTTACAAGAAAAAAACAAACAGCCCCATCAACAAGTGGGCAAAGGATATGAACAGACACTTCTCAAAAGAAGACATTTATGCAGCCAAAAGACACATGAAAAAATGTTCATCATCACTGGCCATCAGAGAAATGCAAATCAAAACCATGATGAGATACCATCTCACACCAGTTAGAATGGTGATCATTAAAAAGTCAGGAAACAACAGGTGCTGGAGAGGATGTGGAGAAATAGGAACACTTTTACACTGTTGGTGGGACTGTAAACTAGTTCAACCACTGTGGAAGTCAGTGTGGCGATTCCTCAGGGATCTAGAACTAGAAATACCATTTGACCCAGCCATCCCATTACTGGGTATATACCCAAAGGATTATCAATCATGCTGCTATAAAGACACATGCACATGTATTTTTATTACGGCACTATTCACAATAGCAAAGACTTGGAACCAACCCAAATGTCCAACAATGATAGACTGGATTAAGGAAATGTGGCACATATACACCATGGAATACTATGCAGCCATAAAAAATGATGAGTTCATGTCCTTTGTAGGGACATGGATGAAACTGGAAACCATCATTCTCAGCAAACTATCGCAAGGACAAAAAACCAAACACTGCATGTTCTCACTCATAGGTGGGAACTGAACAATGAGAATACATGGACACAGGAAGGGGAACATCACACACCGAGGCCTGTTGTGGGGTGGAGGGAGCAGGGAGGGATAGCATTAGGAGATATACCTAATGTTAAATGACGAGTTAATGGGTGCAGCACACCAACATGGCACATGTATATATATATATGTAACAAACCTGCATGTTATGCACATGTACCCTAAAACTTAAAGTATAATAATAATAAAAAAATACAAGATTAGCCTGTAATCCCAGCACTTTGGGAGGCCAAGGGAGATCGAGACCATCCTGGCTAACACAGTGAAACCCCGTCTCAACTAAAAATATGAAAAATTAGCCAGGCGTGGTGGTGGGCGCCTGTAGTCCCAGCTACTCAGGAGGCAGAGGCAGGAGAATGGTGTGAGCCCAGGAGGCAGAGCTTGTAGTGAGCCGAGATTGCGCCACTGCACTCCAGCCTGGGGCACAAAGCAAGACTCCGTCTCAAAAAAAAAAAAAAATACAAGATTAATAAAATGGGATCAGAAATACAATACATGCTGATTACAAGAGAAATACCTAAAGCACAATGATTCAAATATGACAAATACTTTTCAGGTAGACACGTAAGAATAGTAATCAAAAAGTGTCATACCAATATTCAATAAAGTAGATTTAAGGTATACAATATTAAATTGGAAAATGATCATTTTATATTGGCAGAATATTGAGCCCTAATGAAGTTGTGGCTTACATAAGTGCATAAAGCAAAACTTAAGAGAAGATGGCCAAGCATGTGCCCAATTCAGTGTTGTGTATGTGTCTGGGTAACACATACACCCACTGCAGTCAGTCACTCATTTGCAGAAGCAATTTTCAGAAAGGTTGTAATGATCAAAATGTTTCAGATATTTTGGAGGATAGACCATGCAGTGACCTCCACATATGAAATAGGAAACCCCCCAGATTACAGGGAGGAAAATTGCATGAAGAAGCATGGTATGCCCATGAATCACATGGCTCAGCAGATTATCAAAGAAGACTTTACTGCATTCGATTATATACCATATATCCATGAAAGCAACTTGAGAGATTTGAATAGAAAATTCAAATCTAAAATTAATTTTGCAAAGCTAAAATTAAACTACTTGGGTGCTATGATCCATCAAAACAACTTGTTACTGAAGACCCCTGTTAAGGGAATGACCCTAACTTTGAGATGGTGTACCAGCAATGTGTCAGGTACTGCAGAGCATTCTTGGAAAAAGCCCACTGAGGCTGGGCTCATGCCCTGCTGCAGCCAACAGTGAGAAGACCCCACCTGAGGTTCTGCATTTCTCCATCAGTGTGCTAATGTGCAATAATATTCTACAGCTTGATATCCCAGCTCTTCCTTCAGTTGACTTACTGTTTCTTGTCTTAAAAAATAATTGTAGGAGAGTGGTGGTTCTCCCAGCACACAGCTTGACATCTGAGAATGGGCAGACTGCCTCCTCAAGCGGGTCCCTGACCCCCAAGTAGTCTAACGAGGAGGCACCCCCCAGTAGGGGCGGACTGACACCTCACATGGCCGGGTACTCCTCTGAGACAAAACTTCCAGAGGAACGATCAGGCAGCAGCATTTACAGTTCACCAATATCCGCTTTTCTGCAGCCACTGCTGCTGATACCCAGGCAAACAGGGTCTGGAGTGGACCTCCAGCAAACTCCAACAGACCTGCAGCTGAGGATCCTGACTGTTAGAAGGAAATCTAACAAACAGAAAGGACATCCACACCAAAAACCCATCTGTACATCACCATCATCAAACACCAAAGGTAGATAAAACCACAAAGATGGGGGAAAAAACAGCAGAAAAACCGGAAACTCTAAAAATCAGAGCGCCTCTCCTCCTCCAGGGGAACGCAGCTCCTCACCAGCAATGGAACAAAGCTGGATGGAGAATGACTTTGACGAGTTGAGAGAAGAAGGCTTCAGAAGATCAAACTACTCTGAGCTAAAGGAGGAAGTTCAAACCAATGGCAAAGAAGTTAAAAAACTTGAAAAAAAATTAGATGAATGGATAACTAGAATAACCAATGCAGAGAAGTCCTTAAAGGACCTGATGGAGCTGAAAACCATGGCACGAGAACTACGTGATGAATGCAGAAGCCTCAGTAGCCGATGCGATCAACTGTGAGCCTGTAAAATCAAAAGCAAGCTAGTTACTTCCTAGACACAATGGAGATACAGGTATTGGGTAAATACAGCCATTCTCAATGGGAGAAATTGGGCACAACAAAGGGGTTACAGGGCCCATGCAAGTCCGAAATACAGCGGGCAGTCAGATTTTAAAGCTCCAAAATGATCTCCTTTGACTCCAGGTCTCACATTCAAGACACACTGATGCAAGAGGTGGGTTTCCATGGTCTTGGGCAACTCCGCCCCTGTGGCTTTGCAGGGTACAGCCTCCCTCGTGGCTGCTTTCATGGGCTGGCATTAAGTGTCTGTGGCTTTTCCAGGCACACGGTGCAAGCTGTTAGTGGATCTACCATTCTGTGGTCAGGAGGATGGTGGCCCTCTTCTCACAGCTCCACTAGGCAGTGCCCCAGTAGGGACTCCGTGTAGGAACTCCACACGACACATTTCCCTTCCACATTGCCCTAGCAGAGGTTCTCCATGAGGGCCTAGCTTCTGAAGCAAACTTTTGCCTGGGCATCCAGGCATTTCTACACATCTTCTGAAATCTAGGCAAAGGTTCTCAAACCTCAGTTCCTCACTTCTGTGCACCTGCAGGCTCAACACCACGTGAAAGCTGCCAAGGCTTGGGGCTTCCACCCTCTGAAGCCATAGCCCAAGCTCTATGTTGGCCCCTTTCAGCCATGGCGGGAGCATCTAGGACAGAGGGCACAAAGTCCCTAGGCTGCACAGAGCACAGGGACCCTGGGCCCAGCCCATGACACCACATTTTGCTCCTGGGCCTCTGGGCCTGTGATGGGAGGGGCTGCCATGAAGGTCTCTGACATGGCCTGGAGACATTTTCCCCAAGGTCTTGGGGATTAACATTAGGCTCCTTGCTACTTGTGCAAATTTCTGCTGCTGGCTTGAATTTCTCCTCAAAAAATGCGTGTTTCTTTTCTACTGCTTTGTTAGGCTGCAAATTTTCTGAATTTTTATGCTGTTTTCCTTTTAAAATGGAATGCTTTTCACAGCACCCAAGTCACCTTTTGAATGCTTTGCTGCTTAGAAATTTCTTCCACCGGATACCCTAAACCATCTCTCTCAAGTTCAAAGTTTCACAAGTCTCTAGGGAAGGGGCGAAATGCCGCTAGTCTCTTTGCTAAAACATAACAAGAGTCACCTTTGCTCCAGTTCCCGATAAGTTCCTCATCTCCACTTGAGACCACCTCAGCCTGGACCTTATTGTTCATTTCAATATCAGCATTTTTGTCAAAGCCATTCAACAAGTCTCTAGGAGGTTCCAAACTTCCCCACATTTTCCTGTCTTCTTCTGAGCCATCCAAAATGTTCCAACCTCTGCCTGTTACCCAATTCCAAAGTCACTTCTACATTTTTGGGTATCTTTTCAGTAATGCCCCTCTCCCAGTACCAATTTACTGTATTCGTTTGTTTTCACACTGCTGATAAAGACATACCCGAAACTGGGAACAAAAAAAAAAAGTTTTAATTGGACTTAACAGTTTCACATGGATGGGGAAGCCTCAGAATTATGGTGGGAGGTGAAAGGCTCTTCTTACATGGTGGTGGCAAGAGAAAATGAGGAAGAAGCAAAAGCAGAAACCCCTGATAAACCCACATCAGATCTCGTGAGACTTATTCACTGTCATGAGAATAGCACAGGAAAGACTGGCCCCTATGATTCAATTACCTCTCCCTGGGTCCCTCCCACAACACTTGGGAATTCTGGGAGATACAATTCAGGTTGAGATTTGGGTGGGGGCACAGCCAAACCATATCAGCATCCATAGACTGAAAAAAAAGACCTCAGCCTACGCCTCAAACTTCATACAGAAATTCACTCAAAATTGATTGTGGAATGAAATGTAAAATGTAAAAATATAAAAATGTTAGGAATTTCAAAACAGGAGAAAATCTTAAGGATCTCTGGATAGACAAAGATTTAACATCAAAAGAATGATCCATGAAAGAACAAATTTCTAAATTTGACCTCATCAAAATTAAAGTATTTTCTCAAAGACCCTGTTTACATCAAAATATCATGTTGTATACTGTAAATTTTTATTTGTCAATAATACCTCAAAAAGAAAAAAAGATAAGTAAACTTAGCAAAAGATCAACATAATAGTAAATGGTTACTTGCTTTATCAATTTTTTGAGGAAAATATTTAGCCAACTAATTATTGAGCTGGGTTCAAACTCAATCCACTATTAGATTCACTGATACTTTGTTATTTATTAATTATTAAATGGGAAAATTTTAATTAATTGTGTTCTGTTAATTTTTCAATTAGTCAATTTGCTCTGAATATAATTCTGAAATCCTTTAGCTGTTAATTTTGAAAATAACAAAAAATACAAATGAGAAAAAATTTATATATGTAGATGCACATCCTAGAATAGCTAAAATAATCCTAACAAAGAAGATTAAAATAGGAGGAATCACTCTACCCTATAGTAAGGCTTATGCTATAGCTGCTGTAATCACGATAGTATGGTGTTGGCAAAGGGACAATCACATATAACAATGGAACAGAATAGACAATTTAGATACATACAAATATGTCCAACTGTTTTCTCACAAAATACAAAAGCAATTCCATGGAGGAAGGATAGCCTTTTCAACAAATAGTATTAAAGCTATTGGGCATCCATAGACCAAAACAAACAGACAAAAAAAAAAAAGAGAGAGAGAGAGAGAAAGAAAAGAAAAAAAAACCCCTAAAATCTCAACCTAAACCTCAAACTTTATAAAATTATCTCAAAATTGATTGTGGACTGAATTGCAAAATGCAAACGTTTTCAGTAAAAAATAAAAGTAGAAAATCTTCAGGGTCTCAGGCTAGGAAAAGACTTGACATCAAAAGTGTGATTCATGAAATAAATAATTCTCTAAATTGAATCTCATCAAAATTAAAACCTTTTCATGGTGAAAAGACAAGAGTTTGAAAAGACAAGCTATAGAGTGGCAGCAAATATTTGCTGACTGCATATCTGACAAAGAACTAGTATATAAAATATATAAAGAACTTTCAAAACTCAAAAGTAATAAGCAATCCATTTAGAAAAGATAAACACAGATATTTTACTGAAGGGGATATATACATAGCAAATAAGCACAAAAAAAGGTGTGCAAGATCATTAGTCATTAAGGAAGTGCAAAATAAAACCACAATGAGGTATGACTCCACACCTATCAGAATGGTAAAATGAAAAATAATGGCAACACCAAATGTCAGGAAAGATGCAGAGAAACTGGATTATTCTTACATCACTGGCAGAAATATAAAATGGTACAGACACTCTGGAAAGCAGTTTGATACCTTCTTACAATACCCGACATGAACTCGCCATATGATCCAGCAATTGCACTCTTTGGTGTTTACCACATGTAAATAAAAACTCATGTTCACGCAAAAACCTGCACGCAAATGTTCATGGCAGCTTTTTTCATAATTGCCAAGAATTGGAAGCAACCCAGATGTCCTCCAATGGGGGAATGGTTAGACAAACTGTGGTATATGTGATATTACTCATATGTGGTATATGTGATATAATCAAAGCAGTGAACTACTAATACAACGAAAACGTGGATAAATCGCTAAGGAATTATGTTGAGTGAAAAAGCCAAAGCCAAAAGGTATTGTTCCATTTATATCACATACTGAAATGACAAAATTTTAGAGATAGGGTACAATTAATGGTTGCCAGAGTTGGGGACAGAGTGGCAAGGGAAGAAATGTGAAAAAAGTTGGGTGGTTATAAAAGGACAACACAAAGGATCCTTGTGGTGATAGATCTGTTCAGTATCTTTACTGTGGTGCAGATACACAAGTTTATAAGTGATAAAATAGTATAGACCCGAATGCACACACACATATACACAGACACACAGAGAGAATGAGTACAAGAGGGGAACTGTGAATAAAATCAATCAACTGTATCAATGTCAATACCCTGGTTTGGATATATTAGACATTTGCAAAATGTTACCATTGAGAAAACTGGGTAAAGGATCCCAGGAGACCTCTCTGCATTATTTCTTACAACTACATATGAATCTGTAATTATCTCAATAAAAATGTCAATTTAATAAAGATATTAGACAATATCATACTGAATCTTGAATCCTAGTCAAGGAGTTTAAACTCTTTTCAATAGCTAGTTGAGACCCATAGAGGCTGGTTAAGTATGGATGACTTGATTAAGAGCTATGGATCAAAAGAACCAATATGATGACAGTGAGTGTGATTAATTAAAGGGATGTTACTAAAGGCAGTGACTCAAAAAACCATAATCGGAGATCAAGTTAGAGGCAATACTGAAGCCAATATTGTATCCAATGAAGTGTACAACAGATCCATGCCTATGGCCACTTCAGCAACCACACATCCAAACCAAATTCACTCTGTCCAAGTTCTTTTTTTTGTAATTTACACTATTTTTGGGAATCTGATCATAAAATACAGTCACTTTCAAGAGTTATTTTGCTATATTCAGCTCATTCTTTTATGCCATAATCTTAACATTTTGTAAAAATGAAGACACATTTTTAGTCTTTGGTTTCAATAATTTTATAATCATATAAATGTGCATGAAATATGTTTTCTACTTATTGTGGCAATTGGCATTTTTGAAAAAAATCATTTTAAGGTGTTTGAAGATTGAAAAAAGCATATTATTAGACTTCTGGTTTAAATTAATTTTAACTAAATATTTATAAAATTTTGATTAAATAAGTCTGTAATCAATGTTTAAATGTCTGAGAAAATGTAATTTGTTAATTGATTTCTTAGCTTTGTAGCCAGCATTAAATTTTCAGGAAATATTATTTAATGAATTCATACATTTATGTAATTGTGCCTGAGATAAAATACAACACGAGTGAAGCTCTTCTCCATGCACTAAAGATTCCAGGAGACCATCAGTTTGCAGATCAGAGCCCTCTCCATCATACAACACACTGCCCTGGAAAGGTTTACATCCTCTTTAAAGCCTCTCTGAGCTGCTGGCTCCAGATCAAGGAGGAATAGGCTTACCTTATGGGGTTGTCCATCCTGGACACTGTGAGGAAGGCAGCAAGGTTGGCTGTGTAGGAGGAGCACACAATGAGCGTGAAAAGCCACCAGCTGCCCATCACGATGCGCATGGCCACAGAGTTCACGGAAGATTCGCCACCTGCGGGAGGCAAAGTGGATTGGCCAGTGGCTTCTGCTCTCCCTCCCATCCCCAGGGAGGTGCTCTGCCCTGCAGCCAGGCACACAGGTCATCACTCATGATGGGCTGGAACCAGGGAGGTGACTGCCAGCTGGGTCTGGGCATCTGTGCCAATTCTGGGATAGGATCCTAAAACCATGGATCTTGGACAGGGGCAGAGGACCACAAAATATGGAGGTTAGGACTGGGCTTCTAGTGGTGTGAAGTTTGTCAAAACACCAAGGGTTGGGGTCTGAATATCAAAACCTTTCAGTTAGAAGATTCTACCTCACAGTGGTAAGAACTTCTAGGGCTGCAGCCTTATGTAAGATCCCTTTCCAATTTCAAATTCATATATAGCAGACTCGGGAATTCTGTAAATATAGAAATACCTCCTACTACATGGAGGGCTCCCTGGCTTTCTTTTAAACCTGAGAAATGAGATGTCCCATATCACTTTTATTAGTATTCAGCCCTCACTAGATGGCTTTTCTTTCCCCAGAATTTTCAGAAATCATGGCATGAGACTTTTAGTTAGAAGTTTAGCCTCTTTGAGGCCAATTATTTCTCTTTGGTCTCTAAAGTGTTAGGAGAAGAGAGCTTCTCACTGCTTATTCTCCTTACATAACCTCACAAAGCATTTGCCATGGTGCAAACAGGACCAAGACTCACATTAGAAACTTTGCAATTTGTTGCTCCAGTCAAAATGGCACAATCCTATAACTCACTACTGGATAGAAGTACCATCCAGACCCCTCAGGGGTAGGAGAATTTGTACCTCAAGAATGACTGGAGTACTGCTTAAATGATTGCAACACAATTGGGATCTTTTTCCCCATTAAGTTATCAAATTTAAGCAAGATTCACAGTTTCATTGACAACCTCATGTGCATAGCAATCACTTTAATGTAGGAGGAGAGAAAAGTGCAAAGCAGAACTCCAAAGTTAATTTTATCTAAAGTGGAGAATCAGGAATTGAAGTTGAGCTCCTTATTGTTGTTTCATTTAATTTTTCTCTGATATTATTCAGAGAAATTGGGTGCAGCATGACATTTGTACTGTCCTAGAGATTAAGTAAAATTGCATTTGGAATGACTTTGGTAAAATGCACCTGAGAACTTTGCCAATGGATAAGTTCTTCCAGGCCCCTAGAGCTATTCAAGGATCAGGAAACCAGAAAGGTACCTTGCTGTACGAAGGCTCCATAGACAATCCAGATGGCGCTGTGCAGAGTGGCAGAAGCTGACGGCCTGGGCTGGGCAGCACTCTGAGCCCTCACAGCCTGTATCCTGTTCAACACAAATATCAGCACACCAACCACAGGGATGGCTGCTGCAATGCAGGCCCACACAGCGAAATCAAATGGAGCAAAGAGGGAGAAGATGCTGATTTTCTCCTCGGGCTTCTTAATTAGAATCCCCACTGAATAGTCCATGTACCGCTTGCTGAAGTCCACAACGCTCTCCCTCTCTGGGGTGATGGTGATGGCAGAGATGGCCAAGTCTGCTCTCTGAAAGGCAAAGCCATCTCATTAGATGGCAGTCCTCAGCTTACTGCTGGGTTCTGCCCTGGGTCAAGGTCCACCCTCTGCCCTTTGAGTTGCTCTGTTCAGAGGAATGGGTTTGAGAGCTGGCACCCTGAGAGTCTGAATATTATAAGGAAAATCCAACACTAAGTTGTCTGTTACTATTTCCTTCACCTTACAAGTTTCTCTCTTCTAAAAACTTCAGGAAATCGCTTCTACAGAAAAGAGCGGAGTAAAGTATCTTCATTTCTCTACGAATTATAGTTTATCTTCACTTTGCTGTTTTCCTACCAAACTTTAGCTATCTTCTTTTTATTTTCCCTATGTTTCCCTCTACCCTCCACCAAGAAGGCCCTTCTATCTTCTAGGCCTGTGTACATCCTCCCTACATGTTAAGACCAGAGGCACACTCCATTTCTTCATCATACCTCTCAGACTCTATTATCCCACATTGATCTCTCTCTTTTCTAAAACACTTCAGAAGTTATATGGTGAGTTCTACAACTATGTTAGACCTCATTAACATATTAGCCAGTGAGTTTTTTATATGTAGACTTTATGCCAGAGAGTAAAATACTGAAAGAATAAAGGGGTCACCTATTTATTTCTATCTTCCACCATCCTTAATTCATGGCTTGCAAACCCACAGGTTTATTCTTCCATGGTAAAGCCATGGTGTGAAGAATCTCTCTAGACGTGCCCTACTATGACCTCAAAATTACCTCCCAAGATGTTTGCTTTTGAAAATGGGCTTCATTTTAAAAACAGACAGAAACCCCATTAAGATGGATCCAGACTGTGAGGATGAAACTGCCAAGTTTGGGGCAATTACGAGCTTCATGTCTGGATGGGTGGATGCCAGGTGACAATGGGGCCTAGAGTCCTCCTTTAGTCACAAGAGCACTGAAAGGCAGTCATCATAATGATCTGGGCTCTTGACCCTCCAAGTTCGGCATCAGCAGAACTAGTCTCTTTTAGAATGACCAATAGTGACAACTGATTCAACCTCCATGCTCAAACTGGAGAAACACGTATGGAAGGATTTTTTCAAAGTTTAATATGTAGGCTAGGGGCAGATATACTCATGTCCTAAACAGAAATCTAATACTATACCTTGAGTAAAGACAGAAAATAGGTGGTGACCCTATCAACACTCTCCTCTTACACTTGTCACACTGGCATCTCTGGTTCTTGCCTCTCTTCTAAAAACCCTAGCATCCAGGGACAATTTTTAGGATTAGGAAAGTTTGGAGCATATTTTAGGGCTTAAAAAGAGATTTAGTGGAGCAGGATAGGCTTACAAGACAGAATGAAGGGAAACTACGAAGCAAGGTTCAAAGGAGGCACAAAGGAATCAAAAGAATCAACTCATGGCACAGGTGGAGGGGTTGTCCTGTGACAGTGGGACAGACTGACAGGGGACAGGAGACACTCCCCTCTGTGGGAGATGGCAGGTGCTTGCAGATGTAAATTTCATAGGAATTAGAAGTACAATTTTATGCCCCAAAGTCTCAGTTTATTTCCCCAATATAGAAGTGCAATCATTTTTTTTTTTTTTTTTTTTTTAGTTGGGAAGGATAGAAGATTCTTAGGTAGCTCAAGAAGAAAGGTAAACTTTTTAAACAGTCTCTGAGAGACACAGCCAAGGAGCCCAACAAAGGACAAGTTAAAAGATTCTGGCAGTACTGAAGGGCCCAGCTGATTTTGGAGACCACACAGGGTTTCTAAAGCAATCTGGACAGATTCACAATTTCCTTCTCTAATTGAGTGCAGCAACCTGGATTTTAGAGTGAAGAGGATAGATAATAGAATCCATTCAGGCTTAGGATGCAACAAAAAAATCAAGAACAGAGGGAGTCACAAGGGATGAAGGGAGGAGGGGTTTGTCTGGCCACCCATAGAGGATGCAGTATCAGAAAGGCACAGAAGCTGCAGAGAAGGATGGTCCTCAAATACACACACTATGTGGAAAGAACCAGACACAAAAGACCACATCTTTTGTGACTCCATTTACACAAAATGTCCACTGAAGCAACTCTATAAGAGAGAAAGTAGATTAATGGTTGCCTAGGGCTGGGGGTGGGAATAGCATTAACTATAATTAGATATGAAAGATATCAATGGGGTGACGGAAGTATTCTAAAACTAGATTATAATGAAGGTTGCACAACCCAGTATCTTTACTAAAAATCATTGAATTGTATATCTAAAATGGGTAAATTTTATAGTATGTGAATTTATCATAGTAAAGGTGTTTCTGAAAAAGATTAATAGAAATCAGACGAATGACAAGCCTAGTGTCTGCCTTTACAGATTTTAAAAGCAAAGGGCCTGTGCTGTGAGAGTAAAGGTTCAAAAGAGTCAGAAGGACAACTTGTTGTGGTCATGCAGTGATGGTGACATGTAAGATGCTAACGAGATGCATAGGGGTGATCACTGGAGTGGAGTACAGCACAGGTCCCTGGAGGGGAGGAGGTCAAAGTACTGGGAGTCCAGTGTTGTCCACAGGGATGTCAGAAATTGTCAGAATGGTGGCAGAAGGAATAATGGAGACAGAGAATTTGAGTCAGATGCCACCATGATAAATGATCATGGGGAAATGACCCAGTGTCATGAGATGACAAGAACAGGGACATGGTAAGTTGGCCTCATACCATGAGTTTCAATGAAGATGCAGTTTCTATGGGAAGGAAGAAGAGTACGATTTAAATGAGTATGACGACCTGGGGGATGCCACACCATCAACACATAGCAATGTAGATATACACACATGTGTATGAATATCCTACCTGTGGTCTCTAAGGGATAGGAGAATGAGCACTCATCAGTACCCCTGGTGGGAACCAGGTTTCTGCCTCACCCTAAATGTGGGGTAGGTTCCTTGAAGGGTGTGCTACAGAGTAGGCACAGTGGATGATAGACTTCAAAGGAATGACAGCAATGGGCAGGGAGGTAACATAGAGTGTCAGAGATGAGGAGATACAAGAGCAGAAATGGATGTAGCAGGGGATTTGAGGACAAAAGAGCCTTTGTGTGGGGAGAATGGTAACTGTGGTCTGTTTAGCTGGTCCCAAGGTTTCCACTGTGCAATTGGTCAAGTTTAGATATTACCCCAGAGGAAGACTAGGGTGCCCCTCCCCCTGGATCTGCTGTGGGGACCTACCTTGCTGATGAGCTCCCCGATCATCCCGTTCCAGGAGGTGTTATGGAGCTGGTGACCGTACCTGCCATCAGGGGCTTGGTAAATCTCATATTTGAAGCCCAGAGCCTTGGCCAGTGCATCCAGGACATCTATGGAGAATCCTTTGTAGCGCTTGGGCTGTCCTAGGATGTTCTCAGCCACCATCACGAAAGGCTCTTCCTGAGGACAACAGAATGAAGGTTCTCCAATTAAATAACAGGTTCATCAACACATATTTCCAGTGTAATGTTAGAGAGAAATATCTGATTAGAACATTTGCAGTTCCCTAATTTAGGACTCGAGGCTCAACTTCTCTGCCATTTTCTAAAAGCAGTTTATGGACACTCAAGGAACAGTGCACAGGATGATCACTCCAATCAGTAGGTCCATACAGAGGAGTGGAGATTCATTTGTCTTGTGTTATGTTATCCCAGGCTCTGCCCCAACCCCTAGTTCCCTGAATAACATGGTTTGTTTTCCTTCCTCCATTTGTAACATCCATGCAGAGCTAGGACCGTATCCTTAGAATATGCCAAAATTATATGAGGCCCACATAAGAAACATGCAACTTCTCATCCAGGATAATAAGTGGTGATAAAGCTCTGTAACATTAGGTTGAGAGAAAAATCATTGTATCTACTGGCTATACTATAAAGTGGATATGGATTAACTGGCCAAGGCCAGACCAGAAGTCAAAGGGTAGGACAGAATTCAAACCCAGAGTTCTGAGTTCAAAGCCATGCCATGCTCACACCTGCACATGTTGTGCTATGCCACATGTGAGCAAAGTGGTCATCTGAAAAATGTCTCAGCATTCCCCACCATTCCCCTTCCTTCTTGTGTGAAACTGAACAAGGGGCCTTTGGCAAACAGCTCCAGGGAGTATAGCTCATTAATTTAGTTGTGTTGGGAAATAGGGTGTAAAGCTTATCTGTAGTGTGCAAACAGGGAATGCAGAAATACTGCTGCCAAAGGTTTCTGAGCCAAGGGAATGCTAGTGTCTGCTGGGACAGAGGGGACATTTGGGCATGTATGACCCAGCCAATAAGAGGCAAATCTATAATATCTCCTGCTGTTTTTATAAAAATTTGAAAAAAGCAATTGAAAGGAAGATGCTTTTAAAGTCTCTTACAAATGCAAAAGTCTATGATTCCAGGACACCCATGCAGAAAAGTTGCAACTACCAAATGGTCTTCATTCTGAACTTGTGTCACATGAGCCCATCAGTGGTGTCGGGTGCTAAGAGAATGTCCTCCTCCAGCATCTATCTTGGGGTTCTGGCTACCAGAACCACTCTCCTAAGGACCAGTAGTGGGTCAAGATCCAGTTTACATCCAAGAACAAGTGGAGCAGCTGGGCCCCCTCTGGTCCTCAGAGGAGGCTGTGGATGAGAAGTCCTTTTCTAGAGCAGCTCAGGGATTTCCTTTGGAAGGCACAGAGGTCCTGGGGCAGAAACTTCAATCTCACTCTTCCTTTCATTATTCACACAATTATTTAAATGAAAGCCCTTATGAAAGCTCACAACACTCCTCAAGATTCTCTTCTCCCCAAACCCAGCATTAAACAGAAAGCAGCCTCTGATTCAACAGCCTGGATGGTGTAGCTCCCAGAATGTCCCCATGATCCTACCAAGACAGTCACCACTTTGAGAGTCAATCCTTGGAGGCGGCTGCCCATGGGCCTCTCTTGCAAGCTGCCATTCAAGCCCTTCTCTGAGTCCCATGTCGCCAACTGTGAAGGAAAAATAAAGATTGTGAGGGATGGAACTGGCACTTGTGCACACCTTAGGACCTCGGCTCCTACACTGGAATCCTGCATTAGGCAGGTAGGTGAACAGTAGTCCCCTGGAGTTCCCAGAGACCCAGAGCCATTTTAAAACCCTAAAGAGAATAGATATATGGAAGACAGAGTTACATGTCCTCCTTCAGCTCACCTGGATCTCTAGAGCTCAGCACAGCCCTAAAATGAAACCAACCGGTGAGAACTTGTCTCTAGAACAAATGTTTATGTCCAGTTTTATTCTGTTCACCCACAGAGGCCATGTCACTGTGATGCCTGCAAAATACCCTCTTTCTTTAATTACTCCTTTGACTTGCCCAGGCCACAAGGCCCTAGAGTTCAGCCATTGCCCCCTCCATGGGTAGGATGAAGCTCAGCAGCAAAGCAAGTAGCAAACTCTCAAGTGTACAGCTTGTCTTGCACCCTGGTGCCTATGGCAAGCAGGGTCAAGAGCTTCCTGCCTGTTTTCACTGTGGTGCCAGCGCCCTCATTTTCCTTGATAGGCAGGTAGAGGCTAATGGCAGAGTAAATGTGCTCTGAATCTGCTACATTCTCTTAAGCCTGCAGAGTATATCCAATAGCCAGATGCATCTCTGACAGTCACCCTAAGGTGGTCAAGGAGAACCTACCTTGGCTCAGAAACAATGAGGAGACACAGTTGTTCATGAGACTGCTTCCCCTCCCTGCATCCTTGCAGGGTCTGTACAATGACAAAACTTTTGTCTCAGAAATGATTCTCGACTATTAATGGGGAAGACATAACAAAATGCAGATACCCAGCCCCATCTCAAGTCAACTAAATCAGGATCTCAGGGCCTGAGCATAGGAAGTGTTAATGCCTCCTGAGTGCTTCTGATATTGCAGCCAAGGTTGAGAACTCCTGCTCTTCTAGGTCACTGGGCCTCCAACTTGGCTGCATATTAGTATCTCTTAAGGGGGCTTTATAATAAAATGTACTGAAAGTTGGGCCCTACCCCCAGAGCCTCTTATTTAATTGGTCTGTAGTAGACTAGAGATGGATAATTTAGCTCCCCAGGTGATTCTAATGCACAGCCAGAATTGTGAACCACTGGTATAGATTAAAGCCATGATGCTCAAACTATGATATCCACACAAATCACCCAGGGATTTTGTATGCACTTTCTGATTCTGGGGCCTGAGATTATTCATGTCTAACAAGCTCCCAGGTGATGCTGCTGCTGCTACTGCTGCTGCTAATCCATGGACCACAATTTAAATAGCAGGGGGCTAAAGGGTCAAACTGCCACAGGCAGTATATACTGTTGTCAGGGAAAATCCATAAGACCCCCTAGTTAACCTGAAGAGAAGAAGAACCCCAGTGGAAAAGTGCTACTAGGGGCCCTAAAGGAACCACCAACTGTTCCACTTAAGAATGCTTCTACTCTCTCAGCATTTCCCATGGTCCTGACATCTGCAGCAGGGTCTGTACACTGAGCCCTGACTATAAGGCCATAGAACCTGAGAAGTCATTCCTCCTGGAAGAGACAACAACTCTGAGATATAAAGTAAAACCATAAGAATAAGAGATGGAGTTCCAGAGTCAGTTTTAAAGAAACCTGGAATTTCCTGTTGTCACCTTGGACATGATGCCCACCAAGACCCACTCCATCCTAAATAATAGGATGCCTTGGCGTGATGAATAAATAAATTAGTAAAAAAGATGGCCATGTACCCCAAAGAACCACCCACCACCACCACCACTAATTAATTTGGGGGCATCGAGATAAAGAACAAGTGAAGATCTACCCAAAATTCTGCTTAAAGACCTCGAAGATACCAAAATGCCACACTTTGGGTAATGATACAGTTAAAAAAAAAAAAAAAGCAAAAATCATGGCTATTTCTTCATTGGATCTTAAGAAATAGGCTGGGAGCTGTGGCTTATGCCTGCAATCCCAGAACTTCGGGAGGCCAAAGCAGGTGAATCGCTTGAGTCCAGGAGTTCAAAACCAGCCTGGGCAATATGGTGAAATACTGCCTCTATAAAAAATAAAAAATTAGCCAGATGTGGTGGCATACACCTGTAGTCCCAGCTACTGAGGTAGGAAGATCGATTGAGACCAGGAGGTCAAGACTGCAGGGAGTCGCAATTGTGCCACTGCACTCCAGCCTGGGCAACAGAGTGAGACCCTGACAAAAAAAAAAAAAGAAGGAAAGAAGGAAGGAAGGAAGGGAGGGAGGGAGGGAGGAAGAAAGGGAGGGAGGGACGGAGAGAGAAAGAAAGGGAGGGAGGGAGGGAGGGAGGGAGAAAGAAAGAAAGAAAAGGGAAGGGAGGGGAGGGGAGGGGAAGGGGGAGGGGGAGGGGGAGGGAAGGGAAGGGAGAAATTGCATTAAGATGCACAATTGGTTCCTACAGCTGGATTAAAATGTTTGTCAGAGGGAAGAGGACAAATTCAGACAAATGGGGCCAAGGGGTTGATTGCCTCTATTCTTTGGATGTTCTACTATAGACTCACTGGGGCAGGAGTGGATATTTGTTTGGGGTGCCTGCATCTGCACTCCTATAACTGCTTAGCCCAGGTGCTGGAGCTGCTTAGCCCTGATGTGTGTGCTGCTACTTCTCCTGGGTGTGGGTGGAGTTACAGAGGTCTTCTTGACCATCCCAATGGCTCATAGAGTCATAACAGAAGACATCTTGCCCTAATGATGATGTGACCATTCCAGACACTCAATACTCTTATCCTGCACCAGGACCCAGATTCCTAGCATCTGCTGCCAAACCTTCCTGGTACAGTGAAGGGGCATCTTAATTCTCTACTGTCTTGGCTTGGATGAGTGGAATGGGGCTCTGTGCATCTTGATCAACAAGGCTTTACCTGTCTTTCTACTGGGATTATAATCAGAAATTAGAATGGAGGATGGAGGCAGGAAGAAACAGTTGGGATGAAGCCCTGAACATCATTCTCTGCTTCTGGCTCACTGCTTGGCTCCAGGAGGCACCACCTCAGTCCCCCTAGACCTTTGCAACAGCTTTCTCATTGGTTTCATTACTCTCAACCTCTCTCTCATAGCACATCCTTCAATAGGCAAATGGGTACCCTTACAATAAATAAACTCAAATATTAACTATATTAATTAAAATATTCTAATGAGTTCCTTTTTCCTACAGAATAAATTCTAAGACTTTTAAGCTTGGCCTAAAAGAAAAGCCTTCCTCATCCAGAGGCAATCCTGACTCTCAACCTCACTTTAGTTTATGTAGTTACAGTACACTAAAATCCCCAAAATCCCTCCTCCTTTCTCAGGCACACCACATTCCCTCCTGATACTTGTATCTAGTTTTTCTCTGCCTGGAATGCCCTTTCTCCTCTTCTGGGTCTGGTAAACTCTTACTTGTTTTGTTGAAATAAGATTTCACTTTAGAATAGTTTTAGATCTACAGAAAAGTTGTAGATATTGTACAGAAAATGTCAATATATCCGTAAGCCAGTTTTTCCCATTAAGATATAACATTAGAATGACACATTTATCACAACTAATGAATGTTCAGCCCAATATCCATGATTTATGCAAATCTGCAATAGAAATGAAATAGAAGGACCTCCAGTTCCTTCTACTCTTGGCCTAAGTCAGTGAGTCAGCTGTGGCATTGGGGTTTCTTGCCATGTTCTCTAGAGTCAAAACTCTGTCTTCATAAGCTGTCTAGAGCCTCGGACTCTTGGGCTAGACCTGGCTTTGCTCATTCCCATCTCAGGATCTCCAACCTTGCCTCAAATTCCAGGCTCTCCTCTCCAACATTAACTTCTGTAACTGGAGAAGAAGATGGGAACTTGGAGGTGTGAACTTAGCAGACATTCATGAGTCAGTAGACCTATGTTCTAATTGTTGTCACCACTTACCTGAGTGAACTTAGATAGCACTTGACAGCACAGTGCTTGAAACATAGAAAGAGTCAACAAATATTTTTTCAATAAAGTAAACTTTACTGAGATTCCATCATTTTCTTTTCTTTTCTTTTTTTAGACAGGATCTCACTCTGTTGTCCAGGATGGAATGTAGTGGTACAATCATGGCTCTCTGCATCCTCCGCCTCCTGGGCTCAAGTGATCCTCCCACCTCAGCCTCCCAAGTAGCTGGGACTACAGGAGTGCACCACTACATCCTACACATTTTTCTCTATTTTTTGTAGAGATGGGGCTTTGCCATGTTGCCCAGGCTGATCTCAAACTTCTGGGCTCAAGAGATCCACTGGCCTCAGCCTCCCAATGTATTGAGATTACAGGCATGAGCCACTGTGCCCAGTCGATTCTATTTTCTTATCTATGAAATGGGAAATAGAAATCTTCCTTGCCTACCAAATTGAGGGGCTGCTCAAAGAAGAAAATAACTTTGAAATGGTCTATTATAAGATAGCTTCATTAAGAATCACAAAGTAAAGAACCGGGATATAAAACTGTATACAATATGACCGCAATTGTGTTTTTTTAAAAGTAGTGGTAAAAATGGGAGAAGACACATTAAAATGTGATACGTGGATATATGTGTTACATATAGGTGATGGAATTATAAGTAATCATTATTGCCTTCTTTATCCTCTTCCTGATTTTAACAGGATTTTCACTAATAGGACGTAAAATAAGCTTTGATAAAAATAACTAGCATAGATGATTGAGCAATATCCTATCACGTGCACTTGTACGACTCAAAACTGCATGATGCGGGAGCAATTGGAGTCAAATTACCTGTCAGTATGTCAAGGCCAATCTGAGAGTCAGAACCCAATAAATCAGTGCTTTGGCTATAAGGAATTTTGGTCTAGGGATGCCTCATCTCCTAGAGGGGGCATATGGCTAGTTTGACCAGCACAGCATCTCATATTCTAGGATCTCTCCAAGACGGTGCGAGCTCTGTAAACTGTAGGGTTGGGAGATAGGAAGTGGCCACAGCTGAGGCCCAGATCCATGAAGATAAGAAATCCAAGTAATCTTTCTCCGCTGAGAAAGAGGAGCAGCTTCAAATCATTTTAGTTAATATTCAGACAACCTTAATATGAGAAGGCCACGTAAATTAAAATGGAATTTCATGAAGGAAAAAAAATTCTTCCAAGCCTATTATCATGCTTCTCTCTTCATCTAAAAGTGGTTAGGAATTAAAAGTATTTTTGTTTTGTTTTGCTTTAATACAGACTTCTCCCTGGCCTTTAGGCATCCTCTACCCTGGTAAAGCAAGAAAAAAAAATACTTCAAAGCAAAAAATCAAAATTCTGCCTTTCAAACACATCAAAGTGCAACTATGTTTCAGGATTCAGGATCCTTTATATTGGGTAGGAAAGTTTATTATTCCCTCACATCAGACAGAAGCCAAGTGCTCCAGGCTGAGTGAATCTCCCCATTTCCACAAAACTGTGTGATCTTGCCCAAATCTTAAGACAAGAGTGGTAAACCTCCATCATTTCTGGGCAAGGCCATCTGTCTGCAATCCAAAATATAAGGCCAGAACATAGAAAAACACAGTTCACATGAAATAATCCAGTGGAATTTTTTATGTAAATGAAGGCTTTAAATGGATCACCAGCCTTGTAGTCACCCAAGATTAGGAGAGACTTGCATCCCTCCCCCCATCCTGAGGGGTCTGGCGCTCCCCACTCTGAATGCTCAGGAAAATGTTTCAGTCAATAAAAGCCAAATGAGGCCGATGGGCTTGATAAGTGGGAAGCCAGAAAAAGCTTTTACCCAAAGAAGTCCCGACACTTAGTCATACAGCTCCAGACCATTTCATTTGTACATGAGTGAGTCTACTCTGACTTCCCCTTGTATTTTGCAGACAGAATTTTGTTTACAGGATCAATGAATTTATGGCCGCAGACACCCACTTTTGACAGCTGACCTGTCAAGATCAGTGCCTGAAAAACTAATTTCCAGCACTATTAGACAAAACAAGTACTGCTGCTATTTGATAAGGCAGCTACGGTTTTCATTCATTGCTGAGATCTGCTCTACCAAAACCAGAAATGTGGATGGATCCAGAGGTTATAGCACAATCACCACTTGAAGGGAGATACATGGCCTCAAAATCTGATTATGACAAACAACTGTGCAAGAGATCAGCCAATTGGAGAATATATTTCACAAACCACTGGTCTCAGGAAAATATGTTTCCCAAGTCAGCCAGGATGTTCTTCAAGTTAGTGTTTCTGAGTTGTAAGAGGTGGGGATTTGGGACTTTGTGGCCCTGTCCTTAATAAATGCAGGGTTATTAACCCTAAATGGGACAGGCATCCTTTGGAAGATTGGGCTTTGTGTTCTGTAGACTAGTTATAAAGGTGTCTTAAAGTGTCATTCTCTTTTCATGGGGAGGAAGAATAGAAAGAGGTGGCAATCTAACTGTTTTACAGCCCAGAGACAGAATATAACCAATTTCATATAGAGAGCATTGTAAATTTCTGCAAAGGGATGGAGAGAGGAAGGGAGGAAGGAAGGAGGGAGGGGGGGATGGAGGGAAGGAAAGAAGGATGGAGGGAAGGAAAGAAGGAAGGAAGGAAAGAAGGAAGGAAGGAAGGAGAGAAGGATGGAAGGAGGGAAGGAGGGAAAGGGAGAAAGCAAGAGAAGGAAGGAAGGAGAGAAGGCAGGAGGGAGGGAAGGAGGGAGAAAGTGAAGAAGGGAGAGAGGGAGAAAGGGAGGGAGGGAGCAAGGAAATAAAGGAGGGAGGGAGGGAGGGAAGTAGGGAGGCAGAAAGAAAAGAAGGAAGGAGAGAGGGAAAGAAGGAGAGAAGGAACGAGGGAGGGAGGGAGGAAGGAAGGAGAGAAGGAAGGAAGGAGGCAAGGAAGGAGGGAAGGAGGGAGGGAGACAGGAAGGAGAGAAGGAAGGAGGGAAGGAAGGAAGGAAGGAGGGAAGGAAGTAGAGAAGGAGGGAGGAAGGGAGAGAGGGAGAAAGGGAGAGAAGGAAGAAGGAGGAAGGAAGGAAGGAAAGAAGGAAGGAAGGAAGGAATGAAGGAAATAACCCCATATCTCATGTTTAATAATATCCAACAAGACAATGGATCAATAAGCTACACTGTCACAATTTTACAGCTCAGTGACAAATACTTTGTTGGTAAGCTTGTCTCAAGGTAGTATTGGAAGGCAAGAGGTGAAGATTTTATGGCCATGTCTATCAGACATCACAACCACATCTGAAATCCCGTAAGAGCTATGTTCTCATCAACCAGTGACTGCCATGATCTGAATGCAGATGGCCCCAGCCTCAGTGATGATGGCCATAGTGGATCTGTCATGTCAGTGCATGGGCTTTTCTAAAACAATAAGTCATCTGTTAGGGTTTTTTTTCTTTGTTTACTTTTATTGGAAAGCAAATGCGCTCAGAGTATGTTTCAAAGGATCACAGCGTTAAATAGGGGTAAGGTGAGAGGGAACTCACTATCTTGAATCAGCTTGAATTGGACATTCGGCCAGCACTGATATCAGATAATCGATTGCAAGCCGTAACCTTCATCTAAATGCAGGAACAACATGTTTAGATACAAACACAGCACCTTGGAAGGAGAGTGTGAACATCTGAGGGTAGAGTATTAATATTGGTAGCCAGGATTCCTGAAGTAAGGTATAACTTGAGAGTTCATTTTGGGAATCCCAACATATCAGAGCTAATGAACCTGGTCCTTGGAGGGTATGAGTCACAGGAGTTGGCAGTCAGAGCCTAGTTAATACACCCACTGAGGAAGAGGCTAGGACTACTCTTGAACATCTCAGCCACGTGTATAGGAAGGAGTGATTATCGCTCTCTGAGATGGACAGAATTGAGAGTATCCATCTCAGTTAGGACCATTTGCACAAGGAATTGAGCCTTTGGTGAGAGACATACTATCTTAAAAACAAGTCCTAGAAGGATGTGTGTTAAGTGTCCAGAGGACAGAGCTGTAAGAAACTAAAAGAAGAGTGGAATGGAAAAGGGAGCTATCATATACAGGGGCTTTTGAAAAACCTTTAGCAAGGATGAGGAAAAGATACTTCCCAGTGGTGCTGGAGAGAAAGGCAAGGAAAACTAGCAGAAATGCCTTCTGCACTGGCAACAGCTCACTCATAATGAAGGCAATGGAAATGCTCAAGCTCTAGCTTCTACTACCTTAAAGCCCAGGCCACAATGGTCTCAGTGGGCTTACACAGGATAAAAGGACTGACCAATCAATAATGCCATCAATGGAGACTTTTGTCATATTAAGAGCAAGGATGGAGGCAGGCAGTTCCACTTCTGCTTAAGATATAGAAAGGAGCAAGAGGATTTTGGAACAACAACAACAACAGTAAAGCCATATATATATATATATATATATATATAAAACCATATATGTTGTATTTTATATATATAACCATATATGTTATATTTTTATATATAACCATATATATAAAGTTAGCCTATAAGAAACTTGCAATTGCAAAACCACCCTTTGAACTGAATTTCAAATGGTACAAAACACCTCCAAGGAGAGACAGGATGCAAGAAGTGTTTCTGCTCTATAGCAGAGCATGGAGCAAAAGCAGGTGGTAGTTATTAAAGTGGGTAAGAAGAAAAAACCCCGGAATTTTAACAATCTTAAAGGTCAAATGTAGGCCAGCAGGACGGTCAGGATCCCCGGGCCCTAGACTCAAGGGAGGCCACATCTACTCATCAGCCCTTCTCCACCAAACTTCCACTGGATGGAGCAGGAAAAAGAAAAATATAAGCTACCATCCAAAAGCTATAGGAAAATATCAAAGATGTGTGTACCCAGTAAAGGATCTGTATCAGGTACACATAAAGAAAACTTACAAACAACTCACTTTTAAAAATACAGAAAGGACTTACTTTTCCAAAGAGGAAGACATGTGGTAGGTCAATATGCACATGAAAACATACATGCTCCATATCATGAGTCATCAGGGAAATGCAAAGTAAGGTCACAAGGCAGTACACTAAACCTCACTAGAATGGCTAAAATCAAAGACTGATGTTACCAAGTGTCACTGAGAATCTGGCAGGCAAAATCTGCAGCCACATTGGAAGACACTTTGGCAATTTCCTATAAAGTTAAACATACAGTGTTAAGCCCAGCAATTCCACTCCTAGACATTACATAAGGGAGATGTAAACCGTGTCCATACAAAGGTCCGTATGTGAATGTTCATAGAAGCTTTATTCATAACAGCCAAAAAATTGAAACTCTCCAAATGTGGATCAGCTGGTGAATAGATAAAGTGTGAGATATTTACACAAGAGAGTACTACTCAGCAATAAAGAGCAACAAGCAACTGACACACACAACAACATGGATAAAGCTCAAAAGCATTACGCCAAGTGAATGAAGCCAGACATAGGAGACTGCGTGCTTTATGGTGCTGTTAATTTGGCATTCTCGCAAAGGCAATATTATAGGTACTGAAAATAGATCAATGTTTGTCTGGCGGTGGGGATGGGAGAAGGGTATCAAATGCAAAGAGGAAGGTGGGACTTTGGGGGTAATGGAAGTATTCTATATTTTGAATGGCCTGGTGCTTACATTACCATATACATTTGTCACAGCTGATCAAACACCGTATACCTCAAATGGATAAATTTATTGCACATACTAAATAAACCATATGGTTTATTTAGATACAAGTATGTGCAATAAATCCAGCCATTTGAAATCATTATATATAAAATCATTATATATATATAGCACATACTTGTATCTAAATATATATATGGTTTATTTAGATACAAATATGTGCCCCCCCCCCCCCCCCCCACCCACACACACACAGTGATTTTTTAAATGATGGGCCATGTGCTGAGGAGGTAGGTAGTGGCACTAACCTGTCATATGACTAAACTATGGCCTATTGGCAAGGATGATAAGAGAAAATGATTGCCAAAATAACATTATAGCTGGGCACAGTGGCTCATGCCTGTAATCCTAACAACTTGTGAGGCTAAGGCAAGAGAATCACTTGAGCCCAGGAGATTGAGACCAACCCAGGCAACATAGCAAGACTCCATCTCTAAAAATAAACAAATAAAAAGAACAGCCAGGCATTGTGTCATGCACCTGTAGTCCCAGATACTCAGGAAGTTGAGGTGGGAGGATCACTGGAGCCCAGGAGTTCCAGGCTGCAGTGAGCCATGATTGAGCCACTGTACTCAAGCCTGGGTGACAGAGTAAGACTTCAACTCAACTCAAAACAAAACAAAACAAAGGAAAAGGAAAATAACATTATGATCAATTTTAGTACTCTCAGGTGACTGTGCTTTAATTACATGGAGCTAGATGGTATCAAGTGGCCAAAAAATTATCAATCTCAAAGAACTAGATGCATCATTATAAGGGTTTAGGAAGAATATAAGTACAGTTTTAACTGCAAATAGTTCCATGGTGTGTGGAGGGAAAAAAATAGATTACATAACATTATATATAGTATGATCCAACTTTTTATTTTTTATTTTTTTATTTTATTTTTATTTATTTTTATTATTATACTTTAGGTTTTAGGGTACATGTGCACAATGTGCAGGTTTGTTACATATGTATCCATGTGCCATGTTGATTTCCTGCACCCATTAACTCGTCGTTTAGCATTAGGTATATCTCCTAATGCTGTCCCTCCCCCCTCCCCCAACCCCACAACAGTCCAGGAGTGTGATGTTCCCCTTCCTGTGTCCATGAGCTCTCATTGTTCAATTCCCACCTATGAGTGAGAACATGCGGTGTTTGGTTTTTTGTCCTTGCGATAGTTTACTGAGAATGATGTTTTCCAGTTTCATCCATGTCCCTACAAAGGACATGAACTCATCATTTTTTATGGCTGCATAGTATTCCATGGTGTATATGTGCCACATTTTCTTAATCCAGTCTATTGTTGTTGGACATTTGGGTTGGTTCTAAGTCTTTGCTATTGTGAATAGTGCCGCAATAAACATACGTGTGCATGTGTCTTTATAGCAGCATGATTTATAGTCCTTTGGGTATATACCCAGTAATGGGATGGCTGGGTCAAATGGTATTTCTAGTTCGAGATCCCTGAGGAATCGCCACACTGACTTCCACAATGGTTGAACTAGTTTACAGTCCCACCAACAGTGTAAAAGTGTTCCTATTTCTCCACATCCTCTCCAGCACCTGTTGTTTCCTGATTTTTTAATGATGGCCATTCTAACTGGTGTGAGATGGTATCTCACTGTGGTTTTGATTTGCATTTCTCTGATGGCCAGTGATGATGAGCATTTCTTCATGTGTTTTTTGGCTGCATAAATGTCTTCTTTTGAGAAGTGTCTGTTCATGTCCTCTGCCCACTTTTTGATGGGGTTGTTTGTTTTTTTCTTGTAAATTTGTTTGAGTTCATTGTAGATTCTGGATATTAGCCCTTTGTCAGATGAGTAGGTTGCAAAAATTTTCTCCCATTCTGTAGGTTGCCTGTTCACTCTGATGATAGTTTCTTTTGCTGTGCAGAAGCTCTTTAGTTTAATGAGATCCCATTTGTCAATTTTGGCTTTTGTTGCACATGAATCCCTTGCACACCTGTGTCCTGAATGGTATTGCCTAGGTTTCTTGTAGGATTTTAAGGGTTTAAGTCTAACATTTAAATCTTTAATTATAAGGTGTAAGGAAGGGATCCAGTTGCAGCTTTCTACATATGGCTAGCCAGTTTTCCCAGCACCATTTATTAAATAGGGAATCCTTTCCCCATTTCTTGTTTTTGTCAGGTTTGTCAAAGATCAGATAGTTGTAGCTATGCGGCATCATTTCTGAGGGCTCTGTTCTGTTCCATTGATCTATGTCTCTGTTGTGGTACCAGTACCATGCTGTTTTGGTTACTGTAGCCTTGTAGTATAGTTTGAAGTCAGGTAGCATGATGCCTCCAGCTTTGTTCTTTTGGCTTAGGATTGACTTGGCAATATGGGCTCTTTTTTGGTTCCATATGAACTTTAAAGTAGTTTTTTCCAATTCTGTGAAGAAAGTCATTGGTAGCTTGATGGGGATGGCATTGAATCTATAAATGACCTTGGGCAGTATGGCCATTTTCACGATATTGATTCTTCCAACCCATGAGCATGGAATGTTCTTCCATTTGTTTGTATCCTCTTTGATTTCATTGAGCAGTGGTTTGTAGTTCTCCTTGAAGAGGTCCTTCACATCCCTTGTAAGTTGGATTCCTAGGTATTTTATTCTCTTTGAAGCAATTGTGAATGGGAGTTCACTCATGATTTGGCTCTCTGTTTGTCTGTGATTGGTGTACAAGAATGCTTGTGATTTTTGTACATTGATTTTGTATCCTGAGACTTTGCTGAAGTTGCTAATCAGCTTAAGGAGATTTTGGGCTGAGACAATGGGGTTTTCTAGATATACAATCATGTCATCTGCAAACAGGGACAATTTGACTTCCTCTTTTCCTAGTTGAATACCCTTTATTTCCTTCTCCTGCCTGATTGCTCTGGCCAGAACTTCCAGCACTATGTTGAATAGGAGCGGTGAGAGAGGGCATCCCTGTCTTGTGCCAGTTTTCAGAGGGAATGCTTCCAGTTTTTGCCCATTCAGTATGATATTGGCTGTGGGTTTGTCGTAGATAGCTCTTATTATTTTGAGATACGTCCCATCAATACCTAATTTATTGAGAGTTTTTAGCATGAAGGGTTGTTGAATTTTGTCAAAGGCCTTTTCTGCATCTATTGAGATAATCATGTGGTTTTTGTCTTTGGTTCTGTTTATATGCTGGATTACATTTATTGATTTGC